>NC_056741.1:1203858775-1203976275 GCF_019279795.1 Protopterus annectens
ATATGCTTGTGCAAATGTATGTTTTCATAGTAGAAACTGGGACATACAGAGTTAACCTGCAAACTCTGAGAAAATAAGTAAAGAGTTTTATGATTGTGTTTACCATAGCTAGAAGACAGAATGTCTACAGATAGAGTTTCTTTCAATTGTCTTAAGACAGAAATAATTACTAGGTTTAAAATGTAAAAGTGTTAATTGTTTTACAACTTCCAACTTCAGGCAAGCTTCTAAGACTTAAGTGTCAGCTTCTAAGAGATAAGTATTTTTCATAGAGACATGTTAAATTCTGTTTGTATCTGTTTAGCCTGGGAACTATAAGCAGGTGTCAAATACTGATGTCATATAGCTAACCCAGCAGTGCTATGTATTATTAATTTAAGAACCATATCAGAGAGAAAGTCTGTGTATCTTGTCTTGGACCTGTAAGCATCCATTCAGCACTTGTATTCACCTTGCTCTGTAAGACTTAGATCACAGTATGTCTCTTAGAGATAGACAGGAAAATAGTAAGATCAGTCTAGATGTTTTCTGTATTCATGTGAGACTGTCCTGCAGTGTTGTTTTAAAGTATTTCCAGTGATTCTGAACTCTGTTGTCACTGTATTGAGTTATTGAGTATTGTCTTGTTCTTTTATTATTTATTATTAAATATATTTAAACCTTTTAATTGTGGCTGGTTTTGTTTAGAGATATTTCAGCTCTTAATGTACTTGCATGTATTTAGTAAGACTGTACAGGCCATTCTTGAATAGCCTTAGTCTTGGACACACCATTTGGATAATAGTAACATTACACAGTAAGACTGGGCACCCTTTGCTAAGGGCCTTTATTGTAGCTGATAAGTAGTGGTTGGTGGAAATGATAACTACCTTATAGTCTGGGCAGAAGGGGTGTAGCTTGTGAACCTGTGCCAGCCTTCCCCAGGAGTGTCTGTGTATTTGTATATAGATCAAATCTCAAAGTCTGTGTGTGTCAGCTACTTGGGCAGGGACACAAAGCACTGGTTGGACAGAGAGGGTGATGGAGGTTTTGGCTTGACCACTCGGCTGAGATCTTAACCCTATAGCTGCACCAGTAGGGAGTCTTACTGGGGATCTGGAGAGAGAGGGAAGAAACCAGCCCCAGACTGACTGTGATCTCTGTGTGCTCTTAAGAGAAATTGTACTTTACTGTGTGTATACTTGTCATCCTCCCAATGTGCATGTCCCTCACTGGACTTAGTGGTGAGGATTGAGGCTCCTTGATTACTGGGCCAGTGCAGGGGCATCACACTAATGATTTTCTATTTTTCCAGTATCTCTCTCTATTGACTTGTTGCACTGTCATATTCACCGAACTTCACTCAAAAAACCTTTATTTCCTTTCTTGTAAAATATCTCACCATATCCATTACACTCCATTTTGCTTAACTACAGACCAACATTTTTAAACAGCATTTCAGCCCTTACTACAATCTCACATATCCATCTTTTTTATTACAACTAAATAATCGGCATATGTCACACATATTGATAATATAACACTTCCTTCCATCTCCCATCTTGTCTCCCTCATTTCATACATTCACGTCTGTACTATTGCATGCATTACCAGGGCGGGTGTTAGCATTTTCGGAGCCCCCAGCAAATGTCAAGTTGGGGGCCCCCTGGCCATTTCCAGTCTAACTATTACCCTGTCACTGCCACCCCTTCTGTCCATCCTTTTAGTTCATGCTATAGCTTTTAGGAATAGTACACACTGACTTACCTGTAGCTACAATGATCTTCTTATAACAGGCCGACATACTACACTATGCTGGCCCATCTCACAAAGGGACATTCACAGTTACTGGCATTTAGGTGTAAGAATGATACATTACAACAACTCTATGTACAGGGCTAAACTAATGTGAAATGGAGCCCCAGGCACTGCTTACTGTTTCAGCCCCCCCACACACACATACACACGCACACACACACACACACACACACACACACACACACACACACACACACATATCCATACTCAAGAGCTCCCCTCTGTTTGTGTCCATGTTGGGCTTTCCACATTATGCACATTACTTTTTTCTTCAGATTTTTCAAGAAGACATAACTTTAGATATGCTCTAAAGTGCTTTTTAAGGTTTTTTTTTCCTTTTTACCCAATGATGGCTTGAACAGAAATTATGATTAATGAAAGAAACTCATTGTTGCTCTTCAGCTTTAGTTTTCCTTGCATCTTTTCAATAAACTTTCTTGACCAAGACAGCACAGTAATAACCATTCTAGGAAATAACTCAATTAAGCCGATGCTCCCAGAAGCCATAGGGGTTGTAGATGCTCTGGGCTGCATTTTAGAGCATTTCCCAACCTTTTAATCCAAAAGTGGCCTAAACAAAAATCGTGAGTAAGAAAAAGAATTTCAGTCTTATTTTTTTCTTTCAATGAATACATAATGCTGATGTATTCTTTCATTGTTAACCTTTTCTTATTATTTTTACTTTGTGTTCCGATGAGATAATCTGTAATGTATATGTGCAATGTGTACTATGTATTTTTCTGGAGCTTTTCTCCCCAGGGCTCCATTGAAAACAGGCTCCTTGTGGCCCAATGGACTATCCTGGCAAACAAACCGCAAATAAATAAATAAAAATAAATAAGTTGTGACCAAGTCTTAACATTCAAAGCTAACAAAATAGTAGCTCAAAATAAACTAGCAAGTCAATTGTTGTGAGGATACACAGATCCTTTCTGGGAATACTGCCTGCTTCCTTAATCCCCCCAAAAGACAGTTGCTGACTATGCATCTCTCTGGTGTTAAACTAGGAGAAAAGCAGAGGTTCAAATTGCCACAGTCATATATTTCAAGTGACTGCTGAAATACATATATATATATATAGCATGCCTACTCACTCTTCAATCCTAACCTCCAATGGCGACCAGCTGTATACATGCCTGAAGTTTAATTGTGATGAAAGTGAATCAAAAATAACGATTGCAGTAATGTATTCTACTTTGCTGCTCCCATGCTGTACACTGCCCCTACAGGAGCTAAAGTTACTTTCTTTGTGTACCTCGGAAGTCTGCTAGACAAGTAAAGGAAACAGTGACTACACGATCCCCAGCCCCTAAATAACCTATGGTAAACTTCTGTAAGCAAACATCTGAGTAGGGATGTTTTAGAATGTTTGTGGTTTAGGGCAGAGGCCATTATCAGTTTTATCCTAACAGGGTCATATCACAGCCCCATTCATGCTAAAGAGTGCAATCAGAAAATGAAAGCATTTTTTTCTCCTCATTTTTCCCTCAACCAAAAACAGTTTTTTGGGGGTCCCCACACAGTCGGGGATGATTAAGGGAGCCCCCTGTATCCATTTACCCTGCATCTATTTATACAGTCCAGGGAGTGAGGGTGCACCACATCCTAGAAGATCTAAGTGTCTAAATGTTTTGTGATATATTTTATGCCTTACTTTTGAAATGCAATCACTTGTTAGCTACATTTTTTATTGATACCCAGAAGAATAGTGCATGTGTCTCTGCATTATTGGATGTATGCATTGATAAAAATCAGTGATATTTTTTTACACACACACACACTCACACACACACACACACACACACACACACACACACACACATCACAACAATGCTAGTCTTGTACTTATTTCAGCAAATAGCAATACATTGTACAACTCTAGCACTGCTACACAAGATCAGTGACTTATATTTAGCAGTCATCAGACAGCAGCAGGGATAAGTCATTTTTATTTAACTCACTGAGTAGTAAATTAATACCTATCACCATCCCTGATTTCACAGATATTCCCTGATTTTGCCTCATAATTTTGCAATGTCACAATAAATCCAGTCATAGGTTCATAGGTTCATACTAGGCTATCTGCCCTAGGGCATTTATAAGCCTAGCCAGAGTGTGTTTGGCTTTCGCCACCCATTTTAAATTAATTTTGCTATGCCCTTTTTCGAGGTTAGTATACTGTGCCTCTGTCTAACAGTGACACAGAAGTGATACCCGGGGTAAACCTATGATCTCCCATCCACTCATCAAGATTCCTCTTGAAGAGAGTCAATGAGGGACTCCGCCTAACCTGGACTGGGATTTTATTCCAGAGTGAAGGGAGCCTCTGGGTTATGAATCTGTCCCTCCAGCATGTCCTATTTATTTCAGTGCTGAGGTTCAAGTCTCTCGAGTGCGTAGCTCGATGGGATTTGGATTTTCTGAGGTGCAGCATGTCCATTAATTCCAGGTTGAACATGGCTTTATAAGTCGGGCACAAATTGCCTCTGAGCAGGCAGTATGCCACTGAGTAGAGCTGGAGTTTCTTTAACTGGGCAGCATATGGCATCTGTTTGAGCCCTTTGATCCTCTTGGTGAGGTACTTTTGGAGTCTTTCCAGTTGCTGCAAGTGTCTGGTAAGGTACATCCCAAAAGGGGCATTGTACTCAATTATGGGCCTGATGAGGGATGAGTAAAGAGGCACGATGACCTCCCCTGATCTAGATGTGAATTCCTTCATGATTAGGTGGGCTATATAAAATGTTTTTCTAACCACTTTGGCCACGTGGTTGTCAAATGAGAGATTGCTATCAACTTGGGTCCGCAGGTCCCTAATTACTTCTTCTGTACTTAATGGATGACCACATATGTGGTAATTTGTGGGCACTTTGTTTTTGCCAAAGGGGATGACTATACACTTTTTGGCATTTAGCTTGAGGCCATGGCTCTGGCACCAGTTGTCTGTTTCTATGAGGCCCTTTTGGAGGATGCCTGTGTCAGCTGGAGAGTCGATTATGGTGCCCAGTTTTCAGTCCTTGGCGAACTTGGTCAGCCACAGTCCTTCCATGTTGGCCTGTACCTCCAAGAAATATATACCGAACAAGAGAGGTCCCAGGACTGAGCCTTGTGGGATGCCACTTGTAACTGGTTTGGAGTCTGACATGGCTCCAGCAATTCTAACCATGTGGGTTCTGTCCTTGAGCCAGTTTGCAACCCATCTAGTGATATAGGGGTTTATATTTAAGCTGGTGAGCTTATCTATAATGCCTGAGTGGGGTATTGTATCGAAGGTTTTTGCGAGGTCCAGGTAGGCTGTGTGGACCACCTTCCCCTCATCAATGGCCTTGGTGACTGTTTCAAAGAAATCAACCAGGTTTAAGAGGCAGGATCTGCCCTTAACAAAGCAGAACTGGGTAGGATCCAGTGTCTGTAGGTCCCAAATATCTTTATTTATGAGGTCCATGATGATCCTTTCCATAGTTTTGCAGACCAAGCTAGTCAGATGTATGGGGCGATAGTTTCCAGGATCTGTTGAGGCACCACCTTTGTGGAGAGGGACCACTGTTGCTGTACGCCACTCTTTGGGTACATATCCTGTAGTAAGGCTGAGATTGAACAGTAGTTTTATGTTTGGGTTTAGCTCTTCTTGGAGTTCATGTAGGACGCAATCCGGGACACTGTCTGGTCCCATTGATATTGTGTTTTTTGCTTTGGAGAGGGCAGCTCTTACCTGAGCATCTGAGATGTCAGGGGGGCAGCACTCTGCTGGGATAGATATTTGCCCTTTTGGTGGGGGGGAAGTTTGCTGAACCTGTCAGCTAGGATGTTGGCAATGTCTGTGGGTTCGGTGTATTTTTTGTCATTTTGGACTAATTCTGAGCATATCTGGGAATTCCCACCCAGGTTCCTAACATAACTAAAGAAAGCCTTGTGATTATCCTTAGTGTCCTGTGCAATTTTTCTCTCAAAGCTGGCCTTAGACGATTTTATGAGTGCCTGTAGTTTTTTGCTAATACTGATCAGAGATGCCTTCCCTTTTTGGGATTTTGCTCTATCATGTAGTAGCTTCCTCCTTCTATTGTATAGTTTGTTTATGGCTGGGGTCCACCAGACAGGACATCTGCCTTTGGAGGATTGGGTCTTGGTTTTATTTGGGATTGCATGATCCATGCATTCCTGAAGGTGTTCATAGAATACGTTTATAAAGGATTCTGCGGTCTGGGTCGTATTTTCCACAGGCCCGGGGGCTTTGAAGGATTCCACCTCAGTTTTGAGGAGTGTTAAATTTGCTTTAGAGAAGTTTTTCACTGTGGTTTTCAGGGCAGGGGGTGGAGTCGGGATGTGAATATCCAGTGAGATTAGTTTATGGTCTGATCTTACCAGTGAGGGATACACTTCTGGTCTGGAGCATAGAGTCCCCATGTTGGTGATGATCAGGTCCAGTATGTTTTCCTGTCTTGTGGGAGTGGTAACAAGTTGTTCCATAGCATTTGAGTTTATAAATTCTAGGAACCTTTGGGCTAGGGTGTTGGAGCTAGAGTAATGCTCCCAGTCTATGTTTGGGTAGTTGAAGTCGTCCAGTATAATGGTGTTTGGAGAGACCTTCATATTTTCCAGTGTTCTCAGGAAAGCTGGGTGGGGTTCCTGGGTTTGGGAGGGTGGTCTGTAGCAGGCTATAAACTGGAAGGCAGTTTTACCCACTGCTAGTTGCACATGGATAGTCTCTGATGCTTTGTGCTGTGCCACCAACCTGGAGGTGTGGGTATCTTTGATGAATATTGATACTCCCCCTCCTTTTGTGGTTCGGTCCAAGTTTTGGGGCCAGAAAGCATGGTATGAGGTATAACCTGGTAGTGCTGGGGTGCTCTCGGGATCCTTGAACCAGGTTTCTGTTACTGCACAGATATCAATGTTCTCCATGTTAAGGAGAGTTTCGAGTGCATGCATCTTGAGGTTTAGACTTCTGGCGTTGAGTAGCATTACTCTTAATTTCTTATCCCTTGTGATACCTATGGAGGTGGGTTTGTCTTTTGAGCCTTGCCTAAAAAAGGCACTATGGGGGTAGCAAGAGCCTTTGCCAATATCCGAAAGCCCAGGGGTGACAGGTGCAAGCCGTCCCTAGCGAAGCATTGTGTCTTGTTGAACATGTCATCCCAGGCTGACAGGCATTGGATCCCCTTTGAATGACACCAATACTTAAGCCAATTGTTGAAATTGATCATCTTGTCTTCATATTGTGACATCATTCTTGGTGAGGGTAAGATGCTACTCAAGGTCAGGGTCATACCGGCCTGGGCTACATGCTCAGAGAGCTCCTCTATGTCTCTTTTCATGTAGTCCAGGGAGGTACATCTCAGGTCATTCACACCAGCATGGACAATGACTGAGTCATATTTGTACTTGCCTTGGAGTGACCTGAGTGCTTGTGTTATGTGGCGGATCCTAGCGCCCGACAGGCAGCTCACCATGACCTTCTCCTTGTTCAGCCTGGTGAGCGGGGCGTCAGTGTGCCTGACGATAGAGTCACCTATTACAAGTGTATCAGGTGTGTTGTTTAGCCTTAAGGGCTGTGACTGTTCGGCACACTGGCTTTGTGAGCTATGTGTTGCACGTGTTTTGTTTTGGGGTAGCGGTTGCTTGGGTGTCTGCTTTGGAGGTCTCTGCTGCTTAGGCAGATTTTTATTTAGAGCCTTCGAGTATGTTTTGTGTGTTTATGTGTTTGGTTTGCTGTTGTGGTAGGTCTATGTGAGACTGGAATTGTAGTGAGTGTGGTTTCCTTCTCCTCCTGACTGATTTCGCCAGTACTGAGTTGAGAGAGCTTAGCCTCCAGTATGGCTATATGGTTGCATCTCTCACATGTGTTGGAATTTGTTGGGAGGAGGAGAGGTTTGTCTGTATACATGAGGCAGTTGTAACATTGCCTCAAGATTCCCAGATTCACCAGCTGGACCGGAGAGGAGATTGACAACTGACCTTTGGACATGCTAGAATAGTATTGGGAATTCCTTTATAATTGAAAAAAAGGGCCAGTGGGGAATGAGGTACTCAAGGGGAGTTTGTGAGGGTGTAGTGCTTTTAATATTTTAGTGCTGACTTATATAATTGCTTTAGTGAGCAAGTGCCAGGTAACTTAAATGCAATGTGTTACAGGTAACTTAAATGCAGAAATGACAAACAGTAACTTTCTTTCAAGTGAAACAAGGAAATAAGTACAGTAAGCAATGCAGATATCACTAGGGATCCACAGAAGCGCTGAAAAGCCACGTTTTAGGTGGAATTAGCATTTCGGGGAAATAACAAGCAAACAAACAACAAGCATACAAATAAAGCTAGATTCAGCAGGCCTGGATCTAGTCTGTGCTACAGCAAACAAGGTGTACCAACTTCAGTAAGAAACAGTTCAAATATGCAGGCACTATAAGCCTTTAACCAGAAATTCCCAGCTCAGAAGGGCAGAGTCCAGCCTGTCTTCCCACAAGAGTGCAGACCACGAACCTTCTTAATGTAAAATAACTGGCCTGAAGCTCAAATGCTTAAACCAGAACTAATACACTTTTAGAATAACAGACACTGAGCCCTCAATCAGCAGTTCACAACTTAGAAGGATGTAAGCTATCTGTCCTGCCACCACAGTGCAGGCCACAAACCTTCCTAATGTAAAACAACTGGTCTGAAGCCCAAGTGCTTAATCCAAAAGACTTAGAATGATAGCTACACTTTAATCAAGTTACTACCAAGCAGTAATAAATGCAATTGAATAAAGAATGCCTGGATTAGTGCTCAAGTTATACAAACAAAGCTAGATTCAGCAGGCCTGGATCTAGTCTATGCTACAGCAAACAAGGTGTACCAATTTCAGTAAGAAGCAGTTCAAATATGCAGGCACTATAAGCCTTTAACCAGAAATTCCCAGCTCAGAAGGGCAGAGTCCAGCCTCTCCTCCCACAAGAGTGCAGACCACGAACCCTTTTAATGTAAAATAACTGGCCTGAAGCCCAAGTGCTTAAACCAGAATTAATACACTTTTAGAATAACAGACACTGAGCCCTCAATCAGCAGTTCCCAACTTAGAAGGATGTAAGCTACCTGTTCTGCTACTACAGTGCAGACCACAAACCTTCTTAATGTAAAACAACTGGCCTGAAGCCCAAGTGCTTAAACCAGAATTAATACACTTTTAGAATAACAGACACTGAGCCCTCAATCAGCAGTTCCCAACTCATCAGAGTTTTATACTTCTTATTGTATAAAAATGCATGTTGTTGCAAAATGTGTTATTCTAGTAACTTTTTGAAGTGAACTAGAATAATAATTAAAATGTGTTCCTCATTCTGAGACTTTATTATACTATTATTTTTGTCACTGAGCAGAATTCTTCAGCAAAGATGCTGAGAGTTATAATATCTGTTGTTCTGCCTGTATGTATAAAAATCCTAAAAGAGAAGCCATCCCTGAAGATTAGAAGATGCATTAGTTCTTCTTAAACTTCAAGGTATGCACTGAAATTGGTCACCCTGGGTAGCTGATCTCTCTAGTGCTTACTTTGCTTATGTTCATTACCTAATAGGGTCATATCACAGTCCTGTTCAGGTTAAAGAGTGTAATCAAACATTAATACATTTTTTCTCCTTATTTTTCCCCAACCAACAGCAGGTTTTATGGGGCCCCCACACAGTCAGGGATGATTAAGGGCCCCCCTGCAGCCACAGTTATTGCAAGTACCTAAAGCTGACTATGTTGTTAGTTTTAGTGAAGAGGATGTCCACTAACAAGGTTTAACTAAGCCAGGGACATTATGTCAGTGATAAAATATGTAATGAAATTGTAAAGCTTTTACTTGACAAATACTATTATTATAACTAAAGATCTTTGAATGTTAAAGGAGATAATAAAAAAGACTTATTGTTAATCACCTGCTTTATTAAGTATACAAGCTTACTGTACTAGCTTTTGTTGGTTTGACAGGCATTACAAAATATCAAGATAAGATAACTTGCAGCGGTTGGGGGCCCCAGTCGGCTATGTTCATTACTAATGTAAATAAGCACATACTTAGTGGGCATCCCTGCTTTACTCCTCTCTAAATACATATTTTCCCATCCATCCATGTATCCTAACTTGTATCCATGAATTTTCAAAACATTTCTATGCTTCATTAATATTTCTTTATCCTATACCATATGCCTCTAAAATTTTCCACATTGGTTCATCACTGACATTATCAAAGCTTTAGCTACATCACATCAGAGGATTGATGCTTTGAAATATCAAACCTATAAAAAAAATCCAAAATGTGAAAACGTATTTCACATTTTTGCAGAGGGGCAAGCCCCCTTGCATCCACACACCGTCTACTACTTAAACCAACTCCAAGATCGCAATACAGTGAAGAGAACAGTAAAGGTCCCATTCTACACTGTACTGTGATATCCATTCACAAGGTTTGATATGTCCAAACTTCGATCCTCTGGTCTGCAATGATCAGAGGTTCGATGTTCTGAGATGTTGATGCTATGAAGGGAATCCTCTTTCATTATCATCTCTAGTATTTCTTTCAGTATAATTAACATTTCTTTCATCTCTCTTATTTTTGTACCATAGATTCCTTTTCTGACTACCTCATCCAGTACTTTCTCCATCTTTTTTGAAGTAATTTCATAAATATTTTATAATTAGAATTCCCTAGTGTTATAGGACTTAATTTTTTATAGTGTTTCTTTCACCCTTTTCCACATACATTTTATTACTCTACCACACATCTTCCATTATGCTGTTTTACATCCATTCATACAATATTTAAAATATTATCTTTCATCGTTATTCATGTCCTTATAATACTTTTAGCTCTTACCATTCACTCCTGATGCTGATTTATACTTACCTTCTTTCTATCACATTCTTTGTTTCTTCTATTGTTGTACCATTTTCTTAAAAATGACTTATTTTTTCACTTTCTATTCTTTTTGCCCATCCAGTTCCTCTTTAATTATAAATATTTTTGCTACAAACATCTTCACCACCTCCATAACATCTTCTTGTTTGTATTTGTCTCCTTTGCCATCTAAGATAGCGTCCACCCTTCCTTCTTTCATTTTTACTTCTGTTTCTAAACAAGTTGAAGATCCTGTTTCTTTCGTTTCATAAAAAAATCTTTGTCTACAACATAAATTTTACTTTTTCTCTATTCTTTTCATACATCTGTTTTTCTGCTTTCCTCATTTTGTCTCTCCCTTGTTCTCTTTCTCACAATTATGTAAAATATCTTTATATTTCATCTTCGTTCTACTTATAAATATATTTGCATACTTCTGCTTTTACACTAACCATCACTGTGCCCATTTTGTTTTTATAAAATCGTCTCATTGTAATAAGATCTTTCCATAACATGTCTGTCTTGTTTTTTTCTCGTTTTATAGTCTGCAGTCAATCACATTAGCCCTTTTCCCTCGTTTATTATTTCATTATCTTCCCTATTCTAAGCCAAACTGTTCTGTGATCTGAAAACACTGCCATTGCTACTCCCTCTGTTATTTCTTTCATGTCTTTAGAGTAAACTAAATAATCAATTTCAGTCTTATCAATTCCCCTTTTTATATGTCTTTTTCTATTCTTTCCTACTATTAAATATCCACATGTTATTATTTCCCTTAATATCTTAATATGTGCTACTTCTTCCATTTCTATCCTTAGGTTACAGTTACCATCACTATTGACATATTTACTAACACTGTTTTCTGTCTGTCGTATTAGTCTCTGTATAAATCACTGTTAATCTTGTACATTTTTGTCTCAGTCTCATATCACATATCAATACCCTTCCTGGTACTACTACTGTTACATCTAGAATTCCTATTTCTTCATGTTTTATAAGCATTCCTATTCCAGAACATGTCATTTCCTACCAAACAATTTGCATTCCCCCACCACCTATATTATTTTCCCCTTTCTTCTTTATACCATCAAGTATCTAGTAAGCAAAAAACATGATTTTTTATTTTTATACCATTCCACCACCACCAAACCTGTTATCATTTCTAATTCTATTCACATTTAATGCAAAAATTCATATATCATATTTTTCATTTTTTTGTGTTTTACTTCCAGAACTTATTTTTGATTTCCTTCTCCTAAGTCTTATACTAATTGAATTTTTTGCTCTTTTGTTCTTGTTTCTCCTGTCTAAATTTTCTCCCTCTTCTTTCTCTTTACTTTCTAAAAATTACGAACCTGCTCTCTTTCTGTGTATTAATAGCCTCACTTTGAACCATTATTTTTTTCTCTAACTACTACTTCATTGTTAACCTTTCTACAGTATCCCCTCCTCCATAGCATATTCTGAGCTTTCCTCTTCATCTACTCTTTCATTTTCTCATATGGTACAGTCAAGTGTCCAAATTCGTCACATTTTCTACAAACAGGCTTACACTGTTTTGCTATTCCTCCTCCCCTACATTGGCCACACCTTCATTTCTTATAGTATTGTTCTAAATGATTTGCATCCCCACAGAAATAATGTGCTTTAGATTGGTCCCAGTATCTAAGAAATCCACTTTTGCCATTCACAATTACTGTATTTTAAATATGTTGAACTTAACCATCCTTAATATCCATTGTTTCCCATACTTTCCAACCTGCATCCATACATTTAATTCATCATGTATTTATTAATGTGAACTATTTTACTGCATAGTAAATGTTTTAACTCAAACCTACCCATATTTGAAGTTCTAAATTTCAGATTTAGTTTCATTTTTAGTTATAATCCCAAGTTCTGAAATAGTCTTTCCATGCTCCAGTACTAATTTTTTTCAATCTCTGCTATAAATGTTACCAGCAGGTTAAAGCTTTCAGTTGTCATTTCATAAAATGTTTCATCGGCTAAATGAATTAATGCTCTTATGTCATTAATGACAAACCTTAGTGGCAAAATAATACTATCCAAAATGTCATACATGTTTACACTGTTATAATTTCTACTTTTTATTCTTACCTACCAGTGGTTATCTTCTCTGAGGCTGTTGAGAAACTACAAATCTTTGTCTCTTATCAATTCCTTCTTCCATGCCTTGTGTTAAATGAATAACTTCTTTCTTGTAACAAAAAAAAAACTGTTGCATAGATAAACTCTTAAACTGGCTACTTCAGATGAGAATATTTTACCTTGGGGGCAGGAGCTTAGATGGCCAAGTGAAAACAACAACTTTCTAGAGCTCTGCAGTAAAATCCAAATTAACAGGAAAATCTTTTCTTCTAAGGAAAATTACTTCACACACTATTTTATAATAGTATAAGCTTACCTGCCTCTGAATTTTAAACATCCCCATTTTGACTGTTCTCAGAAGAATATGCAGCTGGTGACAACAACACTTCTGAAATAGATGGTTTTCAAGAGAACTTAGAAAATTTGAAACAGAACTACTTAAAACAAACTGACATTTTTAAAGAAATGTTCCAGCAGCATCTAAAATATCTGACATTGCTAATGCTCTAAATGACATGCAGGGAAGATTACAAGAGGAAGAAACTCAGAATTAAAACAAAACACCTGGTTATTAAACAAAATAGATGACCACGAAAACAGAGAAAGGAGATGCAACTTAAGAATATTCAGCTTACCAGAAAAAAAACAAAAAACAAAAGATGACCTAGATGCTTTTTTATTTTCTTGAATTCCAAAAATATTAAACTGGAGGAAGGACTTTCATACAGCAGCAAGAGAGCACATAGAGCTATAGGCAAACTCATGTCTTCTACTGCAACAATTCTTCCAAGATCTATTCCAATAAAATTCCTTTATTTCATTGATAAAATCTTGATTCTTAAAACAGTTTGGGAATAAAATCAGTTAAAATATGGTTAAAACAACATAAGATTTGATACTGACTGTTCAGATGAAACATTAAAAATGAAAAAATGCTGGCTGCTTGTGGAAACACTCAAAATGAGATCAAATCTCAAATAATTTTACCTGCTAAAATAAAAATTCATCTATCAAATGGTATCATAATTTTCAACAGTTTAAAAAACCTTTCTACCTTCATAAACTTTTACCAACTACTGAGGACATGGACTGGACACCCCCCACCTTAAAAAAGATCTCCTGAGAAGAACTCCTGGTCTGACACAAAGAAGAAGAAGAAGAGAAAACAAAAATAGAAATAACCTTGAACAAAAACTCAAAGGCTACGAAGAACTCCATCTCTTAGTAAAATGACTTTCTTATTTTTTAACTATTTCATACCAAATATTCTCCATAGATTCCATTCACTTTTAAGCAGTAAGGGAAATATTGGAAGGAAATGAAGGGGAAAGTTGTGAGAACAATGGAGCATGTACCATATCTATATTTATTATATAGACTCTCATTAGAGAACTATGTCCATTCTCATCATGCAGATAATTGTTTTAAATATAACATATGTCTTGTATGACTCTCCTCTAAGTTTGATTTATATATGTTTTTCTTTTTGCACTTCATAATCAATTTTTTTCAGTACTAAGTGTTCAATTATATTTAACACAAATATTTTGGTAGCATATTCTTTAAGTGTTCAGTATGTATAATACAACCTCTTTTAACTCATCTCCTGTTTAAAGTGCTTAACTGTAAAAAAAAATATATATATATATATATATATATGTGTGTGTGTGTGTGTGTGTGTGTGTGTGTGTGTGTGTGTGTGTGTGTGTGTGTGTATGTGTGCAATTCTCTTATATTCGACTTCTTAGTTGTATTGGGTAGGGGAAATGGGTTTGGAGGTTAGTGTGAGTTGTTGGTTGTTGTTGCATTGGCTGCCATTTCTTTTGAGGATGGTGAAATGTACCGGTTTGCCTTACCTTAGGAAATCGCACCTCAAAGGTATGTTAACCTCTGCATTGGTATGCTGTACTTGTAGTGAGATGATTTAATTAGTAGTCTAATAATTGTAAGATTACCTCATTCAGTCTCATCTGATAGCATGAGTGACGCAAGTTTTATTTACTTCATCACTTCCTGTACTTTGTAAAAGGTGGTACCATGTGTCTTTCTCACTTGGGTATCAGTCACATAGCAGATTACTTCCAATGTTAATGCATTTCCTGCCTTGAACTAATAGTTGTTAGCTCCATAGGCTGTGTTATTGCCCTTGTTTTATCATGTCTGGTAGCACTTGTGAGATTGGCCTGCTGGCATTTACTTTTTGCTCTGGATGGAGTTATGTGGATTGTTATTATTTGCTGAGGTGATCTTCACTGTGACTGTAGTAAACCAAAGGTGAAGTGTTAAATCATTCTAGAAATTGCTAAACGTGCTTCTAGAGTTTTTTGTGATTTTTTCTGACATAAAGGTGATTGCCAGTTTAATTAAGTATTGATCTCATTTCTATTTGCTTGCTTCATGTTTTGGTGGCAAGGGAGGTTTCACTCAGTTGTTTGGGGTCCATGCATGCTTTCCTTTCCTGTTGTGTTGTTGACATATTGAGAAGAGTTGTGCTTGGCAGTGGAGGGTTTGTGTTTCTCTTATCACCTTGGGCTGGGAATCCTGCACAGGATGGAGATTGCCATTCTTTAACCTAATTATTTACATTTTCTGATCATAGAGAATGTTGCTTTAAGCCATAACAATGTTCTGAGGTAGGAGGAGCCAAAGAGTAGAACAGTTGCATGCTGGGTATCTGTTCTCATTCATGGTACTTTATTGTAGTACTAGATAGGAAGAATTTACATGTTTTAAATAAAAGTACCAATGGGGGAAGGGGGTAAGAGAGAAATTAAATAAACAAAAGAGTGTGAAAAAAGAAAAAATGGGAACTATAAGTGGAAATGGAATGAATGAATGAAAGAACAAAAGAGAGTGAGAGGGATGAGTCAAATGAGAGTGAAGAATAAGAAAGGGAAAATATACATATGTGTATCTAATGTGTGTGTGTGTGTGTGTGTGTGTGTGTGTGTGTGTGTGTGTGTGTGTGTGTTTATATATGCATATATAAAATAAAAAGTGATGGGCACTTCATTCATTTGCACTTCTATATGTAATATAAGAGAACAAACATACCTTTATCATCCCATTTCTCCTCATACCCAAATTGCTTCAGTTGTCTCATCCTCTTCTACTCTTACCATCTTTTCTTTGGAAAAATTAACTCTTATAATTCATAGACCTCCATATTATTAGACTTTGGCTATAGAGTTCTATTAATCCTATTAATTCTCTATTCTTTGATAAGTTCTAGGGTAGCTAGTGAAGGATAGTGTGGTGGATCTTATATTTACTATGCTAGGAATTTTCAGGTCTGATGAAGCAGTCTTGATTAGTGTTAAAGCGCTTACTTTCACTTGCATTAAAGTTGTTTTCTTTTAGAATGGTGACATTCCTCATTTTGCTATCCTGTTCATGCTTTATGAGTTGCTAGATTTTCTGTTTGATATTATTCATTTTATTTCTGACAACTTTTACCTGACAGGTCTCATTTTTAATTGTGTATGAAGTTTGTGAATCCCATGTATTTAATAGACTTATTCTCTTCAGTTTATTATTTTTTTTCCTTTTATCATGCCTAAAATATTAGTTTTAACTCTAAAATAAAAAACTACAGGAGATATACAGTATTTAGTTAGATCAACTTATACTGATGATTATACTGTTTTCTTAACCTATTCTATAGATGGACTTAGCTCTGTTATTTTTTAATGTAAATGGTTTAAATAACCCAAGGAAAAGATCTAACCTGCTTTATTATTTTAAATCAAACAAGGCTCAAGTTATATTTACATATAATGTACGGAATACCACTAATTATTCAATTTTGGCTCAGTCCTCATTTAAAAGCAAGAGAAGAGGAATGACTATTCTATGGAAAAAATGCTTTCCCACCACAGATCATTCATAGACATGAGGACCAAGATGGCCTCTTAACTCTCATTGATGTGAAACATAATAGATTATTAACTCTAGCATGTGTGTATTGGTATGGGACAAAATTTAGCTAAAAAGCACATAGATATTATTCTTAATGAATATAAAGGCACTTTAAGAATAGGAGCTGACTTCAGTTGTTTATTAGATTATTCAGATTCTAGTAATGAGAGGAAACTAAGAATGACTTCAACTGCAAAAGTGCTTAAAACTGGATTAAAAATCTAAACTTAAAAGATACACTCACTCTCAGAGACTTCAATTCATTACTATTTGCTCATACTTTCTATAAATATGGTACACAAACTAGAATTGATAGAATACTAGTATCCCAAGACATACTTTCAAAGAAATTGCCATTCAGTATCATACCCTGTCCTAGTTCTGATCACAATGCCCTTATTCTAAAATTCCATACATTCTTCAAAAAAAAATACCTTATTTAGCCAGAATACCTGCTTGTATAAGAAAATTAAAGGATATGAAACTCTGGCACTTTTCTGAATTGAATCTGTATTTAGAAACAAATAATTCTGAGTTAATATAGGTATGCTCTGAGACTCTCTAAAGACTTATATTTTTGGTAAAATTCTAGTTAGGTGTAACCAGAAAGCAAAAGAATATGAATCAGAACTATCAAACATACAATGACAACATCAAAAGATTAAAGCTAAATATAAAACAAATAAGTTTATATTAAAAGTAACTGAAATTTTAAATAATAGATACATGGTTATATTATCACATAAAACAGCCATAGCTTTGGAAAAATTTAAAGTTGCCTCTTATGCTATATCTCCCAAATATATGCACATTCTAACTAAATGCAATCAAAAAGCAATCATATATTTTAGAAATAAAAGACATTAATAAAAGCATACAGACATTAGGGACATCTTGCTGTTTTCAGATATCATCACATAATCTATAATTCAAAATGCAGGGTTGTGATAGTGAGGAAAACTGTGCATTCAGACAGCAGTTGCAAGATCTACTAAATAAAGCAGGACAACATGAATTGGTGTTGATAATGGGTGACTTGAAAGCACATATCAGGACAGACAGAACAGGATATGAGGACTACCTGGGTCCATATGGGTGGGGCAACAGAAATAAAGAAGTAGAAGCCATTCTAGACTTCTGTCTGACAAATTGCTTGATAGCAGCCAACACATGGTTCAGAAAGAGAGACAGTCACAAGATCACATACAAGAGTAGTCAACATGCAACTCAGGTAGAATTCCTCCTAGTAAGGAAAAGGCACTGGAGCAGAATCCATGATTGCAAAGTCATCCCCAGTGAAACAGTTGGCCCACAACATAAACCACTAGTTGCCATAGTCAGCTGCAGGCAGTGGTCAGAGAAGGCTCTAAGGTCAACAGAGACAAGGCTGAAGACCTGGAAGTTGACTGGAGAGAAAGTACAACAGTTCAAGGAATTACTCAGGGCTCTAGCACCCCAAGAAGAGGAGAAAATAGGTGGAGTTGAAGAAGAATGGCAGCACCTAAAAACAGCATGTGTTAGGACTACGGAAAAGATACGTGGCCGAGCCAGGTATGGCAATAAGGTACATAAGGAAAGCTGGTGGTGGAATGCAGAAATCCAGGAAGTCATCAAAAGAGGGAGTGCAGGAAGAAGTGGGAGCCAGAAAAGACTGACCAGGCTAGGAAGGACTACTGGTTGGCTAATAAAGAAGCTAAGAAAGAAGTTGCAATAGCAAAGAATAGGGCATCATAGAAATCCAGGAAGGTACCAACTTCTGGAAAGGGGCACAAAGAAACTGTATCAGGTTGCAAGGCAAAGACAGAACGATAAAGAAGATAGTCAGACATTCTTAATAAGGGATGCCAGCAAAAACCTGCTCACCAGCCCAACGGACATCAAAGGCAGATGGAAGGAGTATTTCCAGCAGCTTCTGAATGAAGAAAACCCCACAGAAACTGTACTGCCCCAGAAACAGTGTACGATGAGAGAAGAAGAGGAGCCCACCCTAGAAGTAAGAACAGCACTAAGGAAGATGAAGTCAGGGAAAGCAGCAGGCTCAGATGAGGTCAGAACAGATATGATAAAGATGCTGGGTGAGATAGGGGAGAAATGGCTCCTGAGGGTACTAATAGCAATGTGGAGAGAAAGGCATATCCCAGATAAAGAATAAGCATACTCATGCCAGTGTACAAGAACAAAGGGACATCCACAACTTTGGCCAGTACAGAGGCATCAACCTCCTATCACATTGCATGAAAGTTCTGGAGAGGTTGATTGATAAAGGGATACACAGAGTAGTAGAATGTAAGATGGGATATGAGCAGCTTGGATTCAGATCAGGATGCAGTACAATTGACCTGATGTTTGCTTTGAGACAGATAGTTGAGAAGAAGCTAGAGATGAGGGGAGAGTCCAAGTGGGCATTCCTAGACTTGGAGAAGGCATATGACAAGGTCCCAAGAAAGCTGATCTGGGCAGTACTGTAGATGTTTGAAGTCCCCTAAACTTTGGTAGAATTAATGCAGGCTGTGTACAAGGACCCAGTGACTCAAGTACAAACAGTGTTCAGCTTCATAGATGGGTTCCCAGTGGGTGTACATCAGGGTTCAGCTCTGTGCCCACTGCTGTTTATACTGGTGATGGACTACATTAACAAACAGGTTGGAGGGGGATGGATCAACAAAGCTGCTGTATGCAGATGATCTGGCAGTACAGACAGACTCTGAGCTAGAACTTCAACAAAGGATAGGAGAATGGAATGCAAATCTGAAGGCACATGGGATGAAACTAAGCACAGATGAGACAGCAGTAATGGCAGAAAATTGGGGAAATCAGAAGAAGCTGAGAATAGAGATAGAAGGGAAGATAGTGGAACAGGTAAACAGCTTCAAGTATCTGGGAGGAGTAGTTGAGGAGAAGTGTAGTCTGAATGAAGAGGTCAAAGCTAGAATCAGAGGAGCTGCAGCCAACTGGCATAGAGTATCAGGTGTAGTCTATGACAGAAGAATGCCAAAGAAGCTGAAAAATAAAGTGTACAAAACAGTGGTGTGACCAGTACTACTGTATGGTACAGAAATCTGGGCAGTAAAGGCAGAACAGTTGAAGAAGCTAGAGGTGATGGAAATGAAGTACCTGAGAAAGGTAGTAGGATGCACACTGTGGGACAGACGAAGAAATGAGGACATAAGAGCAGAAGCCAAAGTAGCTCCAATTGCAGAAAAGATCAAAGAGAACAGATTACGGTGGTTTGGGCACATGTTTAGAAAAGCAGAAGACAACCTGGTGAAGAAGATTTGGGATAGACAGGAAGAAGGTAAAAGGAACCAAGGACATCCAGCAAAGAGGTGGATGGATTGTGTGAAAGAAGATCTGCGACAGTCAGGCATGCGTATTGAAGAAGGCAGGAGTGTGGCACTGAATCGAGAGAGTTGGCGACAGTTAACATGATACCCCGACCCCATGTAGAAAAATGGGAAAAAGGGGGATGATGATGATGATCTATAATTCAAAAATCCAAAACTGAAGACATTGTCCCAAATCTGCATCTTGATTTGTCCTTTTTTAAAAAAGATGTCCTCTGAACTAAAAGAAAGTTTACTCAAGGAAGTTACTTTTAAGGAGCTTATGGACAAATCAAGCAATTTAAACCCAATACAGCCCCAGGTATCAAAGGTCTAAAGAGAGAAAAACATAAATGATTCTCCCCATCTATTATCTCAATTTTCAATAAAACCTAAGGAAGTTCATACATATGAGATTATTCCCCCATGGAAATATTTACTAATCTTACCCATATTAAAAGAAAATAAAAATTTTGTACAGACCAGTATCACTTCTAAAAATGATTATAACATGTTTATGTCTGTCCATTCAGATAGATTGCAAAAAAGAACAATATTACTAATCATTAATTTAGACCAAACTGGATTTTTATTTCAAAGACAAACTCATGGCAATATTAAAAGATTATTAACCCTTATAGATGTAAATAAAAAAAGAAACAATAGTAGTTCTTATTAGTTTAGACACTGAAAAAGCATTTGAGTCTTTATATTGAATTATTTATTTAAAATCTTAGAATCACTTGATTTCCCTTTTCAGTTTATTTCCCTTATTAAAAACATTTATAAAGCTTACATTAAATTAAGTCCTTTCACACCTGAATGCATTTCCATGACTAAGGGTGCCAAACAGTGTTGTCCCCTTGTTACTATTTTATTTGCTATAGCCATTGAAGTTTTAACAATTTTAATTTGAAATATTGCAAATATCAAAGGTATAGAAATTTTGGAAAATTATATTCCCAGAATTATGCTATTTGCAGATGATTTGCTGCTAAAACTTCCCAAGTCAAGATCAACTCTAGAAAGGCTAGAGTTTAGCCTAAATTTATTTCAGTCATACTCAGGTCTACACACTTTAATAATCCAAAATCCATAGAAATTACAAACACAAAAAAATATCATAAGTAAACAAGTCACTTGCTTTGAATATTTAGGAGTAACTATAATGAATACTATTGAAAGAATAAACTACACATTATATAAACATTTTAAACAGAATTGCAAGTCTAACTAAGGAATGGAACAAAACTAAAATATCCTTTGATAATAGAATGCAATTAATAAAAATAATTATCTTTCTAAACTATTATATATAATATAAACTTTAACCTTATATCCTGATACTTCATTTATTAAAAACATTAATAAACAATTACTAAAATGTATATGGTTTTCAAGCAAACCTAGGGTAGCCCTACATCATCATACTAAACCGTGGAACTTAAGAGGTATTAACTTTCCTTATGTAGATGCCTATATTAAAGCAAACAATTTTATATCTATCCTAAACTGGATTAATCCTAATTATAACTCGTATTGGAAAACCAAATATTTTGACCTACTTAATACTAATAACAACTTAACAGAAAATAATAGCACTATAAATCAAAGTAAATTCTTTTGACATTTTCTTTATAACAACATGCAATATAATTCTCCTAACTTGTCATCCTTTTCTTTTATGAACCACATCTTAAATTCTTTCAGAAATATCATACACAGCAAAATAGTCTCAAATTAAAGTTTCAAGTCTATCATTCCATTTAGTATAACCAAATTATTCTTTAATAAAGTCTCCACATTTAAACATGACTTATGTGAAACCAAAGATTTTCATGCTGGAATTATTGCTTTATTGATCTAAAAGTAAAATATCTTCAACAGCTTATAAATGATTATGATTTGGGTCCTCAAGTTTGGTTAGTTTTATAGAATATTAAAATACAAGCTCTGCACACATTTATTTCTTGCACATTCATGTCATAAGGAAGACCCTAAACTAATTCAGCTTTTCTATGATATATTATATATCAAATATATGATAGAAAACCTTATCTCTAAGTAATAAAAAAACTTGGATAGAGTGCAACTCTAAGTGAAACATTTTGGAAACATATTTCATTGGATTGTAACTCTTTACTTACTCGCAAGCAGAAATCCCAGTTATTAAATTATATTAAAATACATGTTGGTCTCAATATTGGCATGTATTTACTTAAAATTTTTTATATAGATCTTTCTTAACTCCAAATAGAATGGCCAAAATAAATAAAAACAGCACCATTAAATGTTGGAGGTATACCAAGATTTGTAATACAGATTGTAGTCATATATTTTTTGGCTGTCCTCTTTTGAAACATTTTTGGAATTCCATAAAAGATTTCACAAAAGCTTTATGGTTTGATTCTTTTTCTTTAAGTAGGTTTCTAGTTCTATTTAATATAAATGATAATCACAATAATGAGAATACCCTTTTACATTTCAAAAACACATGTTCTGCAGTTATTTTATTGGCAATATAAACATATTGTATCACTTTTCATTTTATATGGCATGTTTCCTTTTACTGACAATTTATCTATTACCAGTCTGCACAAAAAAAAATTGACATTCTTCTTTCTTATTACACCATGTTGCATTCTTATACAGTACTTTTCTATCTTTTTTCTGGATCTACTTCTAATAATAGAAAATCGACATACCTGAAGACGACTTCACCAAGATGAGAACACTGTACCTTTACGTTATCACATGATCATACCACTGACGTTTTTAACAGGGTAAGTATGCACTTAGCCAACATGGAATGAGGAAACACATCACACTATGTCAAACCCATCCAGGTGGAGGGCTGCATCCCCCATACCCTCTCTAACTAAATATACCAACTCTGGGATCACACTACAGTGGGAGAAACAGCAAATTTACCCATGTTAGCCAAATGCATACTTACCCTGTTAAAAACTGCTGTAGTTTGATTGTTCAGTACAGTAACGGTTTGGTTTTCTCATCTTCATGAAGTCATCTTTGGGTAAGTCGGCATTCAGTTATTAGAAATAGACTGATAGGTGATATGTACTGACCTTTATTGCTTCTGGAGTCCAGATATTCCTTTTCCTATTACCTCCATGACCCTGATGAAGAGTCAACCTCTCCCTCTCGTGGTGTTGCTACTTCTCTTTTACTTCAGCCTCCAGTTTCCTCAATCTCTCATTTTCTTTGATCTCCAAATGATGCAATCTTTCTTGGCCACTCTGTAGTCCATTTCCAATGCATCCATGAGGCTCATCTCTCAGGCAATGGAGGGTACCTCTAGGGTGGCCGTTTCCGGCATTGCCATTCAATGTCATGCTTGGATGTGGCTGTGTGACTTTGTGAAACCTTTCAAGGTGTCATTTGTCATTGGCCCCTTTGATGGTTTCTCCCTCTTTGGACCAACAGTACGCCACAGTGAGAAAGATGGAAAGACCCTGTCTGCCATTGAAATCCACTTCTCTATCCAACAAAGGTACTTTCCCAGGAATTAGCATGGGGAAAGAAGTTGTGGTTCAGAAAGTCCCTGGGTCCTTTCCAGGATGCTCAGGGAGATTTTTCCCCATAGGCAGAGGGGAAGTAATTTGAAGTGGTAGACACCACACACATGGCAGAGGAGGTCCACTGAATTAGGGAATCTCAAGATTCTCCTTCTGAGAAATCCTTGCAGCATCCCTGAAACATTGCCTGACTGTCTATCTCTGGAGGCAGCTGAGGAAGGTTGTTCCTTCCATCTAAATGCCTGGTTAGCCATCATGAATGACCAATTGGTGCAATGAATTATATCCAGAGGTTACTCCATTACATTTTTAAACCTTCCCAAGGCAAAACAACACCTCCCCAATGTTCCACTTAATCAGAGGGAGGTGACAGTTTTGGAAATCTCAAAATCGCTTCAAAAAAAGAGTCATCCAGGTGGTCCCTCCAGACCAGTGTGGATCAGGAATGTACTCCCGTTCTTTTTAGTTCAGAGAAAACAAGGGACCTGAGACCTATTCTGGACCTAACTTACCTGAACAAATCAGTGAAACACACAAAGTTCAGGATGGTCATGGTTCAGTCCATCCTTCCCTTTCTACAGAAGAACAACTGGATGTGATTGATAGGTCTGAAAGATGCACAGTATCATATCTGAAATGAATAGACACTACAGAAGATAACTCTGTTTCAGGCAGGGAGCCAGTCACTACCAATGTTGTGCACTCCCATTTGGTCTCGCCACAGCCCCCAGGGTGTTCACTAAATGCATGACAGTAGTTGCAGCTCACCTAAGACTGCAGGATTCCATGTGCCTCCTTATCTGGATTATTGGCTCCAAGTCACACCAACCAGGCATCTACTGATCCAGGCCAGGGACTTTCTCTTGCAA
The DNA here is from genome assembly GCF_019279795.1 of Protopterus annectens. Classification (NCBI taxonomy): domain Eukaryota; kingdom Metazoa; phylum Chordata; order Ceratodontiformes; family Protopteridae; genus Protopterus; species Protopterus annectens. The sequence goes on from NC_056741.1 coordinate 1,203,883,179, forward strand.
CTGCCTCCAACCTTAGGGATCACTATAAACCTTCAGAAATCACAATTATAGCCAGTACAAATGACAGATTTTATAGGAATCCATTTGGACACAAACAAAACCCTGGCTTATCTTCCACCAGACAGGATTCTTTCATTAAGGACAGACATCAGAGAAATACTAGCAGCTCCAGTTCTTCCAGCAAATCTTGTTCTCAGGGCTTTCAGTTCTATGGCTGCAACAATAACATTACTACCGACAGTTCGCTTACACATGAGAGTCCTGCAGTAGATATTGTTAGTTCAATGGTCCCTTCTGCACCAGTCCCTGAATCATCCTGTAAGACTGTCTCAGGTGTGCAGAGATTCTCTATTGTGGTGACTTCATGACCCAGAAGATGCACAAAGTCGACCATTCATTCTTCCCACTCCCATCACCATGCTATCCATGGATGCCTCCAAGCTGGGGTGGGGGGTCATTACCTGGAACATACAGTTCAAGGCACATGGACTCCCCAGGAGACCAACCTGCATATCAGTATCCTAGAGATGAGGGTGGTGCTTCTAGTGTTGAAAGCTCTTCACTCTCTTCTTCCTCTTGGGACAATTGTGATTCAGACCGACAACATGTCTGTTGTGTGGTACATCAACAAACAAGGTGGAACCAGGTTTTACCCCCTTTGTTGAGAAATGGTGAAAGTGTGGCAATGGGCTGTCTCCACCAACTGCTTTCTAGTTGCAATGCACATTCGAGGAGAGCACAACATACTGGTTGACAGGCTCAGCAGAGTCTTATTGATGACCCATGAGTGGTCTCTGAATCAGTCAGTGGCAAACAGTATTTTCTTCAAATGGGGTCAACCTTGCTGCGACCTCTTCACTTCTCCCTTCAATAACAAGTGCAGCAGGTACTTTGCCCTAATCCATCCACAGGGACAGTTACCAAGAGATGCTCTAGTCCATTCTTGGTCTCCTGGTCTACTTCATGCATTTCCACCTGTTCCTCTGATCCCCAAATTTCTTCAGAAAGTATGCAGGTTCAAGAGGAAAGTGATCCTCATTGCTCCCTTTTGGCCTAAACAAGTCTGGTTCACCTTCCTGTGGGCTCATCTGATTTGCCCTTTGTGGACACTGAACTCTTTCCAGACCTTCTGTCTCACTCCTCAGGGCAACTCCATCCAGATCTTTACAACTTGAAATTTACCACATGGTTTCTCCAGTTCTGATGATAGCTAGAAAATTCAGGCTTTTTTCCTCAATCCAGAGGACTGATTTCCAGCCATAAGATTTCTACCAGGGAAATTTATAAAAGTGGAAAAGCTTTGCCATTTGGTCCCAGCAGCATCACAATGATCCACTCTCGGTGCCTATTTCGGCACTCTTGGATTTTCTGGCTGGTCTGTTTCATTTCGTTGCCAGTTTTTCTACTGTCAAAGTTCAGTTGGCAGCCATTTCCAATTTCCATATTGGAGAAAATGCTGCATCTTTAGCTTCTCCTAGGCTTTGAAAAGCTTTTTTTCAGAGGTACTTTTCTTCTTCATTCCCCTATCAAAGATCCTATCCCTCCATAGGATCTCACATTGGTTCTTCAAGCTGTGACCTTACCTGCCTTTGAACCCACTGCAAAGGCAGGTTTAAAATTTTTGTCCTAGAAAACAGCTTTCTTAGTAACAATTACTTCTGCCAAAGGGTCTTGGAGATTCAAGAATTATCTTCCAATTCACCCTATCTTATTTTTCATAAAGACAGAGTTACTTTACATACTAATCCCTCTTTCCTACTGATGGTCACTTTAGTAAATACTATTAATCAATCCATTAACCTTCCTATGTTTTTCCTAAATTTTCAAAATAAGGGTGAATATATGTTGCACCTCTTAGATGTTCATAGACATTTGCGCTTCTACCTGGATAGGACAAAATCCTTTAGAAAATCTGACCAATTGTTTGTGGCTTTCTCAGATTCCAAAAATGAGAAAGCCATTGTCAAGGCTACTGTTGCTTGATGGTTGCGGGATTGTATTTCTTATGTTTATTCATTGAACAATGTTTCTTTACCTAGACAAGTCAGAGCTCATTCCACCAGAGCCATAGCCATGTCTCAGGCTTTTTGGTCTAGGGTTTCCTTGGAAGATATTTGTGTGTCTGCTTCATGGGCAAGTTCTCATACTTTTATCTTGCATTACAAACTTGATATCATCTCCAGGAACAGGGCTGCTTTTGGTTCTGCAGTCCTCCAGCATATCCTTCCACGAGGCCACCCAGATCTGTGTAGCTGGGGACTCTGTCCCACAGGTTTGATGAAGACTGAACAGACAACATCAGATAAAGAAGTTATGTACTCACCATAACATTCCATCTGTGTTGTCTGTTTGTCTTCATCAACCTTCCCTCCTTCCATTCCCCCTTTCTTGTATCTGAAGGATCTGATGGATAGTACTAGGAACCTTCATTCATGTCTTAAGCTCCTGAGTATCTCTTAAGCCTTCTTACTAAAATTTATATGTGTGTGTGTATGTGTGTGTGTGTGTGTGTGTGTGTGTGTGTGTGTGTGTGTGTGTGTGTGTGTGTGTGTGTGTGTGTGTGTCTGAGGTAGGAATCGAGACCCACAGGTTTGATGAAGACTGTAGTAGAACACAGATAGAACATTATGGTTAGGACAAAACTTATTTTTTAGTGTACTTAGATATTTATTATTCTTATGTTTTCCTTTTTATTATTTATTATTACATATTTTTATACCTTTCTTTGTGTCTTTTAGAGAATATTTTTAACATCTTGAGAGTACTTATGCTAATTTTAGTGATGCTGTGGCCACTCCTAAAAGCCTTGCTGCTTTGGTTACACTCTGCCATTTATATTAGTTTTGATTTACTCAGTATAATTGGATACCCTTTGTAAGAGCCTGAGAGTTGTTGACTGGTGGCAGCATGGTTACCTTATAGTCTGTGCAGAAGGAGTACAGCTAGTAAATCTGTACCACCCTTTCCCAGGAGTGGGTATGTGTGTGAAAATCAAATATCCAAGTGTGGGTGAGTGAGCTACATGGAACTGGGACACAGTGCTCCAAAGTGAGTCTCGTTTTGGATCTGGAGAGACAGAGTCCAATACCAGTGTGTTTTTGTGGAAAACTGTGCTTGATGCAGAGAACTGCATTTGAAAATACTGCATAAATCCATTTTTTTCTTAAAGACCGTCTCTCACCAGTGTCAGTGGTGAGGATTGCGGTTCCTTGATTACTGGCCTGGGTTAGAGTGACTGTCACATATTGGTGTCAGAATGGTGGGATATTAAACTTCAGTAGCGTGTAGGCAGTTGTCACTGAAGGTGTGTGTACTTTCAACAGCCACAAGGCAAGCATTCATAGTTTCATTTTCACAACAGTTTTATTTATTTTTGTTAGTTTAGTTTAGTCACGGAAAGCAGGCAAAGATGTCAGCAGAGGATTATGGTAACCTGGCAAAGAACCAGTTGGCCAAGGTGTGCAAAGCCAGTGGGCAGCCTAAATCACCCCAACAGAGTCTGCCAGTAACAGGGGAAGCTGCTTGTTCAGGTACATGGCCAAGATCAGGGGTTAGATGTTTTAAATGTAACCAGAGGGGTTGGTCATGTAGCACACAAATGTCCACTGAAGCAAAGTAGGGAACAAAAGGTGAACCAGCAAGTGGGAATAACAGCATGCCACTAGTAAGTTGTCTGGAGACAACAGGGGTGCCAAACTATCACTGAAGGTGGAACCTATCTTAGTGGATGGAAGACAGGCCACTGCTAAGAGAGAGAGACAACCTCTGACATAACCATTGTGAAGACTGCAGTAGTTAAGAAGAGCAGTACTTACTTGGGTAGTCCACTCCAATCTGAGCTTTAGGAGGGATCCCATTCCAAATACCTTTGGCCAGGATTCACCTTGACTGTGAGGGTGGAAAATAAAGCAAGCAGGTAGCTGTGTTTGAGCATATTCCTGTAGATGTCTTGATAGGGAATGATTTTGATAATGCAGTACCTTGTGTGCATGTAGTTACATGCAGTTGGACTTGGAGACCGACATGTAGGTCTGGTAGCCTGGGGGAGACCCAGGCAGACCCCACACCTGAAGCTGGGGCTGGTGATGTGGCTGAAAGTGAGCCATAGCTGCTGGTAGGTACTGGTGTTCCCATGGACAGGGTGACTGCAAGGACAGAGGTGAGTGGTAGTACCCAGGCTGACAGTGAGGCATCTCTGTCAGACGATACTAGGCTTCCCATAGAAGGGGAACTGGAAGGGTTCACAAAAGTAGAGTTGAGACAGGCTTAGCTTTTGGACCCTACCTTACAAAGCTTGAGGGAGGATGCTAAGGAGACATCTGATGGTCAAGGAAAAGGGGAGTCTGTATACTGGAACAAAGCTTTACTGTATAGTGTGGACCATTGAGGGAGGGATAGAGGGTAAGAGAATACAGCAGTTGGTAGTACCCAGAACCTATCATCTGGTACTTCTAGCCATAGCCCATGACATTCCTTTTGCAGGTCATATGGGCATAAAGTGTACCAAGAGACATATTATGCAGAACTTCTATTGGTCTGGAATTGCAGTGATTTAACAGGGTACTGCAGGACCTGTGAGCAGTGAAAAAGTAAGCAAGGCAGAGGACAAGGTCAAAGCTCCATTGGTGCCTTTTCCTGTGATTGAGGAGCCATTTCAGAGGGTAGCTATAGATATTGTGAGGCCTCTGAGTATCCCAAGTTCCACAGGGAAGAAATATAATCTGGTGGTAGTAGATTATGCTACTAGATACCCTGAGGTGGTGGCTCTGTCCTCCATCGGGCAGAGAATGTGGCAAATGCTTTGAGATTTTCGACAGGGTATGTTTCCTGGGAGAAATACTGACTGACAGGTGGCAATTTCATGTCAGACCTGCTGGTTTGTCTGTGGAAGTGTTGTGGGATAAAGCACCTAAAGATTACCCCATACCACCTCCAGACTAATGGTCTTGAGGAGAGGTTAAACTCTACACTAAAAAACATTCTCCAGGAATTTGCAGATCAGTTTAGGAGAGAGTGGGGCAAATATTTGCCCCATCTGCTATTTGCATACAGAGAGGTATCCCAGTAATCCATAGGTTTTTCACCCCTTGAGTTGCTGTATGGGCATAGGGTAAGGGGGCCTTTAGATTCTATTTATGATCAGTGGGAGGATCAGTGTGAATCCCACAATGAGTCTGTTGTGGCATATGTCCTAAACCTCAAGACAAGGTTTCGGGAGCTCATGGGCTCATGGGCTTGACCTAGGACAACCTGGCAGGAGCCCAACAGCAGAAAAAGGTCTGGTATGGCCAGAATGTTCGAGACCAAGAGTATGCTTTGGGACAGCAGGTTATGGTGCTCATTCCTCTAAGACACAATAAGCTGCAGGCAGCTTGGGAGGGACCCTTTCAAGTGATAAGCCTAGGTTCGCAGGTATATGACATGACAGTGCAGCACCACAGTGGCAATGCAGATGGTCTCTCAAGACAGGGTGTAGGTTAATGTGTTCCTAGACAGGACCATTTCTCTTAAGGAACATTTTTCCAGGGTGACTTGAAAAACTAGCTTGTGTCTTCAAAACAGAGGAGAGATGTGATGATGTGAGGTATTGCCATCTGTGCCAGGGAGAACAGGGCAGTGCATGTGTAACATATGCTAGCATAATTAGCTAGAGTTTTTTTAAATAATTTTGTGTCATTTGACTATCACACTGACTTGTACAGATGCTTGTGTTAAAAATGTATCAACAGTGCTCTTATAACTGATTAAATAATTATGTTTAAACAAAGTATTCTGGAAGGGAAGAGTAGACATTTTTGAAATTGTTCTATGCCTTTTAGATACTGCAACAGATTTTAGCAAAGCTCTGAGTGTGTATTGTACCAGAGTCAGGTGATTAAATGTGATATCATTCTACAACCAACATTGAGAGGATGGAACTCCCACACTGGTTTGTATTGTTTTGTTTTCTTTGGAACCTGATATAAAAGATTTATGTCAGTTATCACCTTGCCTTGTGGAAGTAAGCATCTCCACATCTAATATTGCCTTTCTGCATTAATTAAGTTAGCTAGGGAACAGTTATCCTTTAGACAGTCAGGAAATGCAATGAGATTAGTTAAGTAATTTTTTCTGCATCTGTTTGAATCTGTCCAACTGTGTTATTTTTATTTCTCCAGTGATTGAAAATCTGGTGTTTATTGTACTTGGATACTTATGCTAATGTGAATGTCAGGACATTCTAGAATAAGGCCCTCATTGTGTCCCTGGCATAATTTGTCTAACATGTAAGTACAGCAGATTTTTGTCTTGATACATAGGACTACTACATAATCTGAATTCTTCTTTCTTTGCACTGCTTATTATCATTAGGAAATGTCAGGGTTTACTGTAATTTTATTTTATTTGGTGCTTCTGAATGTAGCCTGCATAAGAATTAGTGAAATTTATTAAATGAAAACCTACCTAGTTCAAATACTCAGACCAATGCAATGGTTACTGGGGGGGGGGGTTTGGGGGGGGGCTAGCGGAGATAAAGCTTCCCCATTAACTGTTCAGCATTAAAGGATTAGTAACTACAATATCTCCTTTTGTACTACTGATTTAGTGTGGTAATATGCTTACAGTGAGTCTGCGAGTTAGGCTGCAAAACTGTGAATGCAGCGAACAGGGATGTTTTTATTTAATTGTGCATCTCTGCCAGTGGCTGATGGTCTTGCACATCTTAACTTTCCTGAATTTTGTAGAGCATCTCTGTTTTTGCACTTTGTCTCTTATATATTTATTTATTTTGATTTTCTGATGGATCCCTAAGGATTATTGTCAGTCAAAAGTGTCAGCCATTCGAGATTCACACTTCTTAATATTGTTCAGAAAATGCACATTTTTTGCTAAATCTAATGTTATATTAAATGTTTAAGTGAATTAGAGTAAAATATTAAATATTTCCCAGATTTTGAACCCATGTCCCCTCCTGAATGAATGGTATAAAATTTCAGGAAAGATGTTTTCATACTTGAAATAGTGAAAGTATCATTTATTGTCTGAGATGTCCATGTAATAAATATTATATTGGAGAAAGCAAAAGAAGTTTAGCAACTAGGGTAAAAGAACACATCCGTGATATTAAAAAGGGCAGCCAATTTAGCCCAGTTGTATTGCATTTCCTTAAAAAACATGGGGAAGATTTTGGTGGATTGCAAGTACCTGTTTAGGAATGTATTGAAAAGAAAAACTCTAGTATAATAGATGTTAAAAAGAAGCTAAGGGAAAAAGAATCTTTATTTATTTTAAAATATAATACTTTGAGTCCAGCAGGACTTAACCAGGAATGTAACTGGAGATATTTTTTATGAACTTGCCTTTTTAACTACTTTAAATATTTTATAAATTAAGTAATTGAGGTTAATTGATTAATTTATGCTTGTGAAGGTATTTAATGAATTTTTTTTGAAACAAGTTATACTCTGTTAAAGGCTTGGATAAGCCGAGGTGCTAGTGAATTCATCTGACGATTTCTATTTTAATAAACGGTGAAGATTTCCTGGTCGCTTCTTCTTTTGTGGTTTTACTATAAGCAGTCATGCATTTATATAAAGGAAAACAAACCACACCAACACAATCTTAGTTGCAAGCATTTTACATTACAAACCATACTGACACCACTCCCAGTTGCAAACAGTATACATCACATATAATCTACCCAATCATTTTCAGTCAAATATTACAGAGTTCATTTAAATCCTGCTTTCTTTTAAACCTCCTTCCTCCCCTGTATGTATTGTTCCCACAATTCCCATTTTTTCCTATGTAGCTTGCTCCTACCCTTTCCTAGAGATCTCAATTCCAGTTGTGTTATCTCTGTTACTATATTCACTACTTCTAATGTAGTTGGTTTAGATTGTAATTTCCATTTTGTAGTAATTTCGTTTTTGGCACCCACCATAATTAGACATAACTAGGCCTTACCATGTCTAGGCAATTCTGATTCTGTATCACTGCTCAGAAAAATCATCTCCCTTGTCACACCAATCCGCCCACCCAGCATCTCTGACAGTGCATCCCTCAGGGAATCCTTAAAGTCCGCTAACCCACTGCTTTCCCAGAAAATATATTCCCAAGTATCCCTTTCTTCCCCATTACACCTCCAACATTTGCTGTCTACCTGAGGAAAAATTTTCTGGAGTCGACTTGTGGTATAAAAAATATCTATGTAAACTTTTCCAAGCAAAAATCCTAAATCTTGTTGATTTTGCTGCATATTTGGAAGACATACATATATCTTCCCATTGTTTCTTTGTGAATTGCTTATCCAGTCTCTCTTCCAAATCCTTTCTAACCTCCTCTGATTGATTCTTATAGTTATCATGTAATATTTATATGCTGTACTAATTATTCCTTTTTTAATGTCAGCTTCTGTTCTAGATTCTACTAAAAACTCTACCAGTGCTGGTCTTTTGTTTAGGACCCCACCCCCCAGTTCTTTCTCTTTGCCTATACTCTGATATTAATCCTTGGTAGGGAAGGCAATCTCTAACCAAGAGTCCAAAAAAATTCTTGGCTTCTTCCCATTTTATTACCCTTCCATCTCTAGTTATTTGCTTCCAATACTTAGGTTCCCTTGCCAATTTTCTCTGATAAATTCCAGCTCCCTCTTGCATATTGTCTATAGCCCTAATTGCTGTCATCCCTATCGGCAGAATCTCCTTTCTGCATTCTCATGTTGGCTTACTTCTTAGAATACTTTCTGCTACTTTTATGGATGTAATATTCTGTATCATTATTGTTATTCTCCTTAAAGGCCTGCATCCAAAATGCCAGTCTCCCCTCCCCCCCTCCATTTCAACATCATCCCTTTCCACTTGAAATTATAGTTTTCTGCCTGGGCTATTTATAATAGCCTTAATTGTGTAGCTCTGAAATACCCCTTCAAATTGAGTAATCCCAATCTGCCCTGTTCTACTGTATGATTATTGTTATTCTCCTTAAAGGTCTCCATCCAAAATCCCAGTCTCTCCTTGTTTCGTGAGCCTTCCCCCCTGTTTCAACATCATCCCTTTCCACTTGGAATTATAGTTTTCTGCCTGGGTTATTTATAGGAGCCTTAACTGTGTAGCTCTGAAATACCCCTTCAAATTGAGTAATCCCAATCCGCCCTGTTCTACTGGAAGAATCAGCATATCCCACTTGACTTTTGCCGTCTTTTCCCTCTCAGATAAAGTCCTTCAGCTCTTTATTAATTGCTATCCACCACTTCTCTTCTGATTGCTAAAAAATATGCCTGGCCTGTATATAAGACTAACAGGACTAAAACATTTTCACTGCTTGCATCTTGCTATCCATATCCATATAACAAAGCTTCCATTTTCTCACTTGTTGTATTATTTTTTGTTTAGTCTCTTCCCACATATCCTTAGCTGCCACATCAGAATAATTTTAATCCATACACCTAAATACTTAATTTTATCATGTCCCCTAAATATAGATATTGCTGAGCCAATCTGTGTGTGGGTACATAATTTACCGCTATTATCTTTGTTTTAGCTTCATTAATTTCATATCCCAGAAAGATTTGAAACCGTCACAGAATGTTCCACAACACTGTAATCTCTTTCTGTTTTTTTTCAGGTATAAAATAATATCATCTGTAAATAGAGCCAGCTTTTCTTGACTACCAAACCAATTATATCCTTGAATTTCTGATTCCCTTATTTTATTTGCCAATGGTTCTAAATATAATGCAAATAAACTGGAAAGAGGACCCCACCCACTTTAATTTTCACCTGCTATCCCTCATATATCCTCCTAATCACCTTTATAGTTTTTCAGGAAATGCAAATGCTTCCATTGCCCTGCTCATATGCTTTCTCTGCATCAAGACCCACCAATAGCAATGATATTTTCTTACACTCTGCTTCGCTCTGGATCATCAGTGTTCTGTTCATGTTGTCATATGTTTTCCTCCCCTCCACAAAAACCACACTGATCCATGTCTATCAGTTTTGGCATTACTTTTGTCATTCTTTTAGCCATTATAGACATGAACACTTTATAATCATGGTTTAGTATTGAAATGGGCCTGTATGAAGCTTGGTCTGATGGATCTTTGCCTTCTTTAGGTATTACAGCTACCACTGCCTTTTTCCAGGATGTTGGTACTTCTTAAAATACCGTTAAACAAAACCTTCCAGATCTTTATCAATTTTCCCTCCTAGCTTCCAAACTTCCACAGGAGTATCATTTATTCCTGGGGACTTTCTTGTAGATTGGTTATATGTTACAATTTTTATCTCCTCTCCTCCTATCCTAACCATTAGTAATTGAGATTCATCTACCTCAAACCTTGGCATATTTAAATCTTCCATAAACATTTCCATTTGTATCTTTTCCTGATTTCCATAATTCTCTGCTTTATACAGATATTCATAGAATTTCCGAAATATTTCTAATACCTCTAAAGGATCTTTTGTTACCTTCCTTGTTATAGGCTCCCTGAGCTTGGCGACATCCGCTTTCTGCTTTCTGCTGCCTGAGTCGTGCTAAAAGTTGTTGTGCTCTACTATGAGACAGAATTCTTGGATATAATTTATACAGCCTTGTAAGCATTTGCCTTTTCAGTTTGAGAAATATATTTTATCAGCTTTGAACACTAACTTATTTCTTTCCAAGTCTGAATTTTCTTTAGTCATGACATTTGTTGTCAGGCCATCATCGGATCAAAAGTTTGGGGGGGGGGGGGCTCTAAATTGTACTTCACAGCATCTAGACCCCTGATTTAGTAAATTTATTTCATTGCTTTTTTGGCTAGTTAGGCTTTTCTGAAAGGTTAATGAAAAAGCTAAAGAGGAAGACAAATATGATGATATAATTAATCCAGATGATGACAGGCTATCAGGATAGGGAGAAAATGAGGTTGGGAAGTAAAAGAAGCAAAATGCATCACCATGGGCTGCACTTAATACTTAAATACCAAGTATTATGTGTTCCTTTAATGCCTGTAATGCCTGTGCAATATTTATTTTCTGCAGTTCTGTGCATGTAGTTTTATATTTGCATTTCTAAATATGAAATCTGGAGTGTTTCCCCCTGGGCCTCCGCTGAAAATTGGCTTTGTTCTAAGTTGGACTTTCCCAGTAAACAAATGCTAAATAAATAAAAAATAAAAATGAAGAACATGAAAAAGAAAACAAGATACGAACGTACCAAGAAGTGGCACTATCTAAAATGGCTACTGACGTTCGTGTTTGGTCAGCAGTAGCACCCCCATCAACATGTGTTCTGGAGTGGTCGCTGCGATGGAGGAATTAGAAGAATCCTGTGGGGTATTAACTGAGTAGTTCATTCATTTAAAGCTCAAAGAATTGGTGCAGCCCTAATTTTAAAGGATGAGACTGAGTGACAGCCCTGCTTCCTGTATAAAATTTAGTACTGCACCCTTTCCAATTTATTTAATGAAATACTTAGCAAAGTTGACAACACTTAAGATTCCACTGTTATGGTTGCTACTGCTAATTGTTACCATATTCAGCAAACATGTTTGCCTTTGCTTGCTCTGTACATTCATGGGTTGATTCCTCTGCTTTTGTTATCAGACACCTCATGACCTGTTACATATTTCTTTTAGAAAATTATATTTACAATCCTCTGGAACACATTTATTTCTGTGAAGTTTTGTATGGCTTTTATATGAGTGATACTTATTCATTCTGATCATATCCCACAGGTCTAATCCAATAGGCAGTTCATTTCCATCACCTCTAGCTTCTTCAACTGTTTTGCCTTTACTGCCCAGGTTTCTGTACCATACAGTAGTACTGGTCACACCACTGTCTTGTTCACCTTACTTTTCAGCTTATTTGGCATTCTTCTGTCATAGACTACACCTGATACTCTATGCCAGTTGAATGCAGCCCTTCTGATTCTAGCTTTGATCTCTTCATTCAGCCTTCCCTTCTCCTCAACCACCCCTCCCAGATACTTGAAGCTGTTTACCTGTTCCACTGTCTTCCCATCTATCTCTATTCTCAGCTTCTTCTGATTTCCCCAATTGCTGTCATTACCACCATCTTATCTGTGCTTAGTTTCAACCCATGTGCCTTCAGTTCAGTTTTGCATTCCATTCTCCTATCCTTTGCTGAAGATCTAGCTCAGAGACTGCCTGTAATGCCACATTGTCTACATACATCTTTGTTGATCTGTCCCTTCTGACCTGTTTGATAATGTAGTCCATTACCAATATGAACAGCAGTGGGCTCAGAGCTGAACCTTGGTGTACACCCACTCCCACTGGGAACCCCTCTGTGAGGCAGAACACTGTTTGTACTTGAGACACTGGGTCCTTGTACACAGCCTGCACTAATTCTACCAATGTTTCTGGGACTTCAAACCACCACAGTACTGCCCAGATCACCTTTCTTGGGACCTTATCATATGCTTTCCTCCAAGTCTAGGAATGCCCAGTTGGACTCTCTCCTCATCTCTAGCTTCTTCTCAAGTATCTGTCTCACTGCAAACTTCAGGTCAATTGTGCTGCATCCTGATCTGAATCCAAACTGCTCATCTCCCATCTTACATTCTACTGCTCTGCATATCTATTTATCAATCACCCTCTCCAGAACTTTCATGCAATGTGATAGGAGTTTGATGCCTTTGTACTGCCCACAGTTGTGGATGTCTCCTTTGTTTTTGTACACTGGCATGAGTATGATTATTCTAGAGTCATACGGGATACGCCTTTCTCTCCACACTGCTAATAGTACCCTCAGGAGCCATTTCTCCCCTGTCTCCCCCAGCATCTTTATTGTATCTGATATGACCTCATCTGAGCCTGCTGCTTTCCCTGACATTATTTTCCTTAGTGCTATTCTAACTTCTTCTATGGTGGGCTCTTCTTCTTCACTCTTAGGCTGTTTCTGGAGCAGTACAGCTTCTGTGGGGTTTTCTTTATTCAAAAGCTGCTGGAAATACTCCTTCCATCTGTCTTTGATGTCCTGTGGACTGGTGAGCAGATTGCTGCTGGCATCCCTTATGAAGGGTGTCTGACTATCTTCTTTATTGTTCTGTTTTTACCTTGAACCTGATATAGTTTCTTTTGCCACTTACTGAGTCACTTTCCAGAAGTTAGTACAGTGCCTCCGATGCCCTGTTCTTTGCTATTGCAACTTCTTTCTTAGCTTCTTTTTTAGCCAACCAGTAGTCCTTCCTAGCCTGATCCGTCTTTTCTGTCTCCCACTTCTTCCTGCACTCCTTTCTATTGATGACTTCATGGACTTCTGCACGCCACCACCAGCTTTCCTTATGTACCTTAGACTTTTGCTCTAGTGTGTGTGTGTGTGTGTGTGTTATTTCATAAGTGCTGATAGGCATAAAAAGAACTCAAGTCTTTCTTGGTGATTCCAAGGTACAGTTAACCAAAAATCACAGAATATTAAATGGACATCAAAACACCACTGCCACAGAAGAAATACCAATAAAAAGCTTTAATGTCGCTAGCACCTCAGCCAAAAAGTCCTTCAAGGAGTACAATTCATTGCAACAAACCATCACATTATATAGCATGCTAAATAAAAAAGGTAGCACTCAATTAACATTTACATTGATTAAGTACTTCCAGTTACGCTCATTGTTTACCCCTTTAACTTCTTTACCTAGTAATTTTCCTTGATATTTGCCAGTTCCCCTATATGTAACACTACCTGTTCCAAAGTACAGCCACTAAGTGTTGCAGCATTACTCCCATGGAATTTTTTAAAATGTAAGCCTAGAGAGCTTTCTGAATGGCCTCTTCTAATGTCTCTAACATGTTCTTGTAACCTAATTTGAAAGCCCTTTGGTTTTCCCTGATATAAAGCAAATTACAAGGGCAATGTGGAACAAATCCTTCAGTATTGCAGTTAAACTATTGCTTAGGACTAAAATTAATTCCATTAATTTTAGAAAAATTGTGTACCGCTAAACTGCATACTAAACACTTTCCACAACTATATGTGCCATATTTAACTCTAACTTGTTTCTGAACACTTATATTCTGAAAAACAAATTTAGTATGGACTAAAAGAAACACTGGGATAAGGTTTGATCAAATTAACCAAAAAACATGTGCATTTATAAGTGGTTCGAAAAATGTGTGCAGGGGTGCATGGATTGGAAACAGCCAAAGGTACTCTTGATACACCACTAGGGGAAAACATAGGAAGGAAAGGCTGATGTGCATGGGGGCAGCAGCAGGCAACTAGTAGGCAGGTCATGAAGCCATTTGCCTAGGGTACCATTTCACCTACGGCCAGTTGTGTGTGCGCGTGTGTGTGTGTGTGTGTGTGTGTGTGTGTGTGTGTGTGTGTGTGTGTGTGTGTGTGTGTGTGTGTGTGTGTGTGCACTCATACATCTATGGATTCCTTTTCCTGCCTGTGTTTACATTTGACTTGTTTCTGTTTGAAAAGATAGTTTATCCTCCACCCACATATCCATTCCTAAAGATGCAGAAATGTATAAAAATATTGCATATAGCTGTATCCAGCTCTAATGCTGCTTACGACAGAATGTGTCTCAATCACAGTTAATATACTGATTTTTTTTTCATTTTCTTTAAAAATGCCTCATTTATACCTTTACTTGCAAACTGTTCATCAGTAATGTATTATTGGTGTAAGCTGCTGCTTTGTTTCCTTTAAGATGTGTTTTCCTATTTTCAGGTGTGGCTTTCTAGCGATACTTAAAAGTGCCCACTAAGCATGTAGCTACTTCCCTTTCTGTAAAAGTTATTGCTAGTTTGCATATGTTCATCAAATTTTGGTAAGTGATTCAAGACGCTGTGCTTCTCTACAGTTTGTAATTTTGCAAGCCTTGCATTAGTTTTCATTGCTGTTCTTCGTGAGTCATTCTGCTCGCCAGTAAATCTCTGCACTGACTAATCTGCTTCACTGTGAGTAAAATTTTGAAAGTGTTTCACTAATTCCTCATGTAAGTAGTCTCCCAACGTCATTTGTTCAAATATGCATACTAATATTTTAATTCATCTGACCTAATTCTCTGATTTACTGTAATGTCTGTGCCTCCAAGTCATCCTCTTAGATGGATAGCCAGTTCAAATGCTACAGCATATATGAAAACTAAGCCTCACCTCCCATATCAGAGAGCTTCAGTGATGTGACAGCTCAGCCAAGCTCCATCTCATTACATTACTGAAAGGATAGCCCTTGAAGAAGTTACAAAATGGTGTGCTTAAATGCACTGCATTTAATAGATAATCACCGATATGGACTATGAGGTCCTGTATTTTATCTACAGTATCTTGGAACAACTTAAAGTATCCTAATGCATTGCCTAGATGACAGTCCCATGTGTATAGATTCATAGGTAAGTACTAGCCTAGCTGCCCTTGTAGGTGATTTTAAGGCTAGCCAGTTTCCCTTTTGAGCTCAAAATAACCTACTCCGTTTGGTTATACATTGGCCTTACCCATGTTTTCTCCAAATTCTTGGTTATCTATACACATGGAATCTACTGTGTAACATGAAAATGTAAACACTTTAAATGCAGTGACTTGTACATCTTGGCACAAAACCCATTACATCATAGAAGCTCAAACACATGGACATTTGTGCTTATACACAACTTTGTAAAATAAGTTTTGATCCCCAGTTTGTGCATGTGGGGAGTTTCTACCCCCCAACATCACTCTTGCTTGTATATTGTTACACCAAAGTCATTCCAACTTGGACAAGGAGTGGTCATTCTTTCATTATGAATATAGTGATTAATCTTTCTCTGGTACCCATTCATCTTGGAGAACACAAATAACAATATATTATCCATAACAAATAACAATATATTATCCATAACAAATAATATATTATCCATCAGTACATTATAACAATAAGAAGAACTCAGTCACATAATGAGCAAGCAACCCCTTGAGCTGATCTGCTTAAGCTGATAGAAAATTAAGCAAACACAACTCAAGCAAGTCAAGATAAATTGTATATGGGTAATGCATTTCTCATGCTACACTCTACTTACTGCCTTATATCTGTGGCCAGCAAAAACTCATTCATGCTAAAGAAAACACTAAAATGCCTCCAGTATTTCTGAGGCACCCAGTGTGTAGTGGAACTGAAAAGCTGTCAAGAGGCATGGGAATGTTCTCCTCTGTTTCTTCAGGGACATTAGTAACAACAGTTTTATGAAAGAGTTGCTATACTTGTTGGTTATCTAGATGTGAATGTACAAAATAATTGGCTGAAATGCATATTCCAGTTGTTAAAAGAAGCTTTAAATCAGTATTCTGAGTTGCCATTGACATAGCCTCAGGAAAGTACACATAGTAAACTAGGTGCCATCTTTTGGGGTTTCCTTTCATATATTAATCAGAGTATCTGTCATATAGTAATTGGAGTATCCTTCATATATTAATCAGAGTATCCTTGCAGAAGATTCATGAGCTCTATATCCACAAACTAAGGGCGTGTCTGTTGAAGTGCTCCAGATCCTGCTATGTTGCCATCTTTAGATAGAAGGATGTGGCCTCTGTTCCCAAACTGAATGTGAATGTGCAAACTTGCATTTACTTTACCTACATTATGGCCTTTCATAACATGTGCAAATTCCATTTTTTTTTTACTTAAGGTCTAGCCCACATCATTAATTCCAATCAGGAAATGAATTAAAAGTGTGACAATACAATTTAAAGCACAAATGCTGTCATGACATATTGAGTAAGCACATCAAAGTCAGCAGTTACTGTCAAAGAGTAAAGAGCAAGCAAATGCAAATCAAGCCATTTGGAAGTGAGTGACAGAGGGACATCCCACATGCCTGCATACCTGTCTCGGCACACACCTCCACTTCCTCTGCCCACAGACAGTTGTATCCCCCCGTGAAGTCTCCATCTTTCTGGACTGACCACTCCAGTGCAGAATGAGAGGAAACAATCTGCACATCTTTGTATTTATTATCTAATAACCCCAAGTATGGAGTAGGAGGGTATCAAGTACTTCTGTTGTTCAGTTCTGGCAAACATATCAGACACAGACAGATTCTATCTGACTTTGCATGTGCCATTACATGCTATTGTACCCACGTATAAAGATGCCCTGATGTTTCTCAATTTTACACTTAAAAAACAAAACACAGAGACAAAGGTTATAAATTACCCCCCCGAAAAACAAGAACCAGGATGCCTGAAACTCTCTTACTGACCATGCTTAATCCGAGCAATTGAACATACAATCATTCGTCCCCCAGGAGGAGGGACTTCAATGGTTTGGAGAGATAGTTTCCAAGTATGGGTTACTTTCGGAGTATGGGTTACATCTCCATCTCTTCTTACGGAAATGCATGAGATGGTCTGAGCAGGTAGAAAAGACAAATACTCTCCTATTATTTTGTGTGGTACTGAGGATTTAGGTAGGTATGAAAATAACCATGATTTTCAGACCAACATGGTGCTTCACTTTTCCTTAGATTCTTGAGAAATTCAAGAGATTATACAGAAAAACTGTTTTCTGTTGCAAAAAGATATGATGATTAACAAGTATTTTCAAGAAGGCCCACATTTACATTTAGGAATAAGAAGCATATCAAACAATTGTTGGAAATGCCTACTAAACCTGACTTTGGCTTTCCTATTACTACTAAATGTGGGCATTGCAGACAGTGTTATTTCATGAGTGTCAACCCTGATGACTCTTGACAGATGAGGCTTCATGGTATTTGTAAAAGGAGTGAATTTAATTGTTTGTCTGAACGTGTGGTTTACTTAGCCACCTGTGACTCTTGCAGCACTTTCTATGCGAGTAAGACCCAGAATGCATTAAATAAGAGGATGTGCCAGCACAGCTATAGTATTGGACAGAAAGTTAGTAAAAGTGCCTTGGCTAGGCACACTAGTTCTTGTGCAAACCTTAAAAAGCTTAGTTGTTTGGTTTTAAAACAAATAGAATTGGGTGTCTATCCTGGTGATTGGAGGAGCAAATTATTACACCGGGAAATGAAGTGCCAGCTTAGGGTGGATGTGGCGAGTCTTCCAAGGTTGAACGATAACATTTCTATTGTGAGTTGAGGTTAAGAGCAGAATGTATATGATTGTTTTAAGTTGTTTGAGATGTTTTGTACCATGATCATGATGGTTTTTGTGCATTTATTTAGTTTTTATATTCTAGGTTTTTAGTACAAGTTTTACATTCAGTGCCTGTGTGTTTAAATGAACATGATTTGTTGATTGGCATTCCTAAAGAGGTGTGTGAGAACAGCTAATTTCATTCATGTATTTCAATGTAAGTATAAGGTACTTCATTCACAGTTCTAAATGGGACAATATAGGATGGAAACTCTTAGCTGGGGGAGTGTATCATTCAATGTTCTTTATACCCCCTTTTTTATTGATTATATGTTCAATCGCACTGATTAAACATGGTCTGTAAGAGAGTTTTGAGCATCCTGGTTCTTCTGTTTTACACTTAATTTCATTGCCAGTTATACTCTTCATGTTAAAGCTGCAAGAGTGATTTTGCAATAAATAAATTAAACATTATAATGTGGTGTTTGATTTTTTCAGTTTCATTGTTTACTCATGTTACTTTGTAACCACACTCACAATGTCATGGTAGGTATTGAGCAGTGATTTACATGCAACTTTAATGCATCTGAGTAATGCAGAACTAACTTCTATAGAAGAGCATGTTCTCATGTTATTAAGGTTTGACTGTTCATTATCATGTGTTACTTTTCAATGTAGGGACTTTTGCCTGCAAGACCTTGTTGTAATAACTTTGTTTTTCCTGTTAGGAAGCAAAAAACTCCAACTGATTTGTTTAGCATGGAAATACAATAGCCTATACATTAGTTTAAGTAGTAAAGCATCGTGAGTTCAATCTTTCCTAATGTTATAGTAGTTTTCAGCTTCAAGAAAACTTTTAGGGGGTCCACCCTTATCAAGCAAATAAAATGCAAAAACAACACATTTTTTGCATTGAAATTGGTATGATTTGGTATTTTGGTATTGTTAACATAAATATTTATATACACATATGTGTGTGTGTGTGTGTATATATATATATATATATATATATATATATATGTGTGTGTGTATGTATAAATATATATATATATATATATATATATATATATATGTGTGTGTGTGTGTGTGTGTGTGTGTGTATATATATATATATATATATATATATATATATATATATATATATAAAAAATATATGTGTGTGCATCTATATATATATATGTGTGTGTGTGTGTGTGTGTGTGTGTGTGTATGTATATATATATATATATATATATATATATATAAAATATATGTGTGTGTGTGTGTGTGTGTGTATATATATATATATATATATATATATATATATATATATATATATATATATATATATATATATATATATATATATATATTGAGGTTATACCCAATTTCAAGGGTTTGTTACTTACCCTTGCTTTAGATCATGACTAATAACACTTAATTTTAAGCTGAAAGCGATCATGTAGCCTTAATGCCAGCAATGTTATCTGATAACATTAAATCTTTAGCTATTGTTTTCTGCAGACACTTGTATCTGTCTCTAAGAACAGTAAAGCAATCATTAATCAGTGCTGAATATTTTTTTGTTCTGATGTTAGAAATGTAATAAATAAGGTATAGCGTTTCTTTCAGCAGATGAAAAGAATACAGTTTGTCTCACAGCTGTTGCAAAAAAAATAAAATAAAAATGAAATGAAAATGAAGCATGTTTTCTAATTAAAAAAATAAGAAAAGTAAACGTGTGTAACTGAAAAGTATTCCTCCAGTTATCCGTGTTTCCTCTCTTTCCACGTCTGGGTTATTTACTGATACTAATACCTCCAGATTATTGTACAAGTATTGCTTTGAGCTCATCAAGCTCCATAATTTCAATGCACACATTGTGCCATTTAAGAAATTGTAACTTCTATCTACAGGTTGAAGGTATGTATAAGATGTTCTTGCACGCTCCCCCACTATAAAGGATGGTTCATGCTCTTTTTGGTTTAAATTCCCCTAGCATAACTAGAAAAATCTTCTTTATAACCATAATGATAACTTTACCTTCTCCATCTAAGTCTTTTGGGAAAGGAACCAAGGATCAGCAGTGGAGTCAGAGACCAACCAGCACTTACCTTTAATCTACAGTGCCAAAAGCAATTGCCAATGTAGGTCACCTGAAATCTGGTGCATCTGATACTGATTGTTTTGCATATGGAAAGTGAAAGTCAAGCATAATTTTTCTTAAAGCAGACTATCTTTGTAATAAAGCATTTTGGCAAACAGGAGAACTCAGCATAGCAGCATAAAGTACAACTTTTCAGCTAAACAGAAACATAAGTTGCATGTTTTCAGCTAGAAGAAGAAAAGGAAAAATAAGGCCAAGCTTTGATGATCTTCCTGAAGCAGTAGTTAAAGTCAGTGATCAACCTGGCTCTATATCTCTTATAAACGAATGACATGTCTTCCTTTGGATTGCTTCATGATATCAAGCTCCTTATAGAGTTGGAGAAGTAAAAACTATTCTAAAATGATTGTGGGAAGATGAATGGGGACAGTTATATGAAGAAGACATTATCTTTGGTTGTGTTGGCAAGAAAACATGCATTACATCTGATGGAAGGCCACCTGGTCCTTAAATTGACACTACTGCGACACTATTAGAGCTGCACAATTATTAATGCAGATTGAGAATTTGTGGTAATGTCCTTCTGTAAATATCCCCATGTGAATAGATCGGTATATCAAATAGGTAAAAGGAATGTGAGGAAAAGTGCTTTTGCCATGGTGTGCAACTGTTTTAGGAGGATAGATGTGTGTTTTTTTCAGGAGGTGCAATCATTCTTGGCATTAGTTCCTTAGGACTACGTAGTATTTAATAGTAGGATGTTTGGAAGAGATATCAGGTGTCAGTGGAGCTACAAATGGTATGATGGCTGCACTTGTAACAGACCTGTAGAAACAAGTGTTGCTCTTGGATGATAAGTGTTGCTGCATTTTCAAAATGTATGACTTATACTGGCTTAAATGTATGACATATTGCTGAAAGTTTTGCCTTTGTTTGGATCTTGACTGACCATGTAGGACAGGGACTTAATGACCTCTGCCTCATCTACTACATCTTTTTTTCTTAAATTGTTTGTATGGAGAGTGGTGGAGTGTACATTTCATTCACCAAAAAGATGGCAAGAATGCATTGGTGGGGGCTGTAGACCAGTGCTGACCGTATGCATCTAATCTAATTCATTGGAAACTTATTCATTAATCCAAAACTTGTTGTACCAGTGTAATTGTAGAAGAAAAGTTATTTTTGCCATTTGTTCAAACTTGTTAATTTTGATGCAGAGTTGGAGAGCATGAAGGAATGTCAGTGGTAGAGGATGAGTTGCTTGTACTGGTTTTGAGAAGTTATTTGGAATCTCACTGCCTCGTATAACCATAGTTGCTTTGGGGAATGGCCATGAAAGCATTTAAATGCATAATTAGTTCCTGCAAGAGGATGGACCTACAAGGATTGATGATTGACAAACTTTTCTTCAAAGGTTTGATTGAATGGAATTCACAATGACAGGGAGGAATGGTGCCTTTTTCTGTTTGTTGGGTGTGTGGCTACAACCGAGTACTTAAACTGAAACATGTCTGAAAAACTTAAGGTAAATCCGGCTAAGGATAGAATTGGAATAGTCCCTTGTTTATTATTTAATATCTCACTCATTGTATATGCTGTGTATGTGTTCGTTGCCTCCGAGTGTTTATGGTTACAAGTTATTATATGCCTGACTGGGGCCCCTTTTCCTTCCTTGCGCCATGTGTATCTTTCTTCTCCTTCCTCAACTTATTGTCTTAATAATGAGACTACAATAAAAAAATTACGTAGAGAAATCGAAATGCAAACCTGTAGTGCACAAGGACAACATATTTTGCCATGAATACATTTCAGAAATGTTTTATATAATTTGAGCAGTGACATATATTATATTCTTCAAAAGTTTTATCCCAAAAGGATCTTTGTCCATACAAGGCATATTCCCAGGGAAATTGTAGGTGCCCCCTTTAAAAGCAAAGTTTTCTTTCAAAATGAGTGACAATAAGAAACATGATGTGTAACTGAAAAAACAAATCTTTATAATGAATTTTATTTATAGTAGCATTTCCTTTGATCAGATCATTTCTTCTGATCATTTAAATTTGGTTATTAATCCATCATTGTGGTGACGCTATACTTATTTTCTTTATCATCATTGTTTTGTGCAGACATTACATTTTATTGATTTTTCCTGCTTTGATATGTTATAGTTATGTTACAACTTACATGACAGGACTGGGGTCTTTTAGGTTTAACAATATTGGTTCTATAGCCATTTAAGGATAACTCTGGTGTTTTCTGATTAACTGTCATAAAATCTGGCCTATACTTAGTCGACTGAATATTTTTAAAATTATTTTGGACCACCCCAGCTGCCTGACATCCATCGGACCTCTCATGACCAAGCTTCCTATTTGTTCTTTGTACAGGAGGCCAGCCGATCTTCGCACTCTTTTCTCCATGGTCTGAGAGCCAGTCATAAGAGGGCATGACCAAGGAGACATCAGTTGTTTTTTTTTTTTTGTATGCCATAACTCTTTTATCCCATTGTGTCTGACAAGTGTACATGCCAAGTTCTGGCTGGAATGCGGATACCTCCCATCATAGCCAGTCACTCCTGGCTTTTCACTTACCTGTAAATGCAGATACCCAGCCTTTAATGCGTATGAGTACAGCAGTGAGTCTAGCCTCTCCAATCCCCCCAGGTTGAGGGAGCCAGCATTGGCTGCTCATGCCCATTCTCCCCATCCACGAGCCAGCATTGGTCACTCATGCCCATTCTCCCCACCCATGAGCCAGCATTGGCTGCTCATGCCCATTCTCCCCACCCAGTCCCTCAAACACCAAGCCGTTAGTCAAACTCAGGTCATCTGTGACATAGTCTCACAACTTAGTGGTGTAGCTAGAGTTGGGAGAAAGAGGCTGCTATCCTGGGTTCAATGTTTTAGGGGGCTCAACCAGCAGATGCCAGTCAGTCTGTAGTACAATACTGACATTCACATCCAGTACAGAACTGCATGTAAATACTGTTTCTGTGATCAGAACTGAAATACCTCAAGTGATTCATATTTTAGTGGAATTAGGTTTGTTAAAATACACTGTGATTATTTGAAAATAATATATTTATTACAATCTCTCCCTTCCTCTCTCTATATATAATTATATATACATATACACACTTACATTTATTATACCAGCTAGAAACAAACATTACATTAATCACTGAAATACATATTCTGTGTACAAAGTGTAAATGATTTGTAAGCATCTACTCTTAAAATGCCTAAGCCTTCTTTGTACCATTTTTCTGGATTTATTTTATGTATAATCGCACAAGCAGTATCTTGTTTAGTGAATACTTAGTCTGATTGAAAACAAGACCAGATTGTCATTCAGAGATGTAATATGCAGTTGCTGTTGTAATGAAATTACTGTACAATTTTATGTATTATTTTTGTGAACAACTAATGTGGATGCTGTAAATAACTGAAACAAAAACCTGACACTTGTGTGTTTGGCTGGAAACGTCAAAGATCATTGACCAAAGGGAAAATGTAAAAAATATTTTAACATACAATCCAAGGGTCATCAAAGAGAGCAATAATCCACAGTACTCACATTACAAGTAAATGAGGATAACAGACTGAAGGAAAAAGAAAACAAAACATCTATTTGTGCTTCAAGCTGAGGGATGTGGAAAGACAGCTGAAAATCAGAATCCCATCAGTATGGCCTCCAACGGCATGTTTGAATTGAGAAGACGATAATATAATTAAGTACTCAAAATGATGCTTTTGCATTTTTATTTATTTTATTGTATCTTCAATAGATAAGCTTGCAAGGCATAAGTGTCTGGTTTGAGACATGGCCATGACTTACTGTCAAGTGAGTTCCTCAGAATAACACCATTTGCAAGTACAACTTTTGAGAATCAATACCTATGATCATAGAATTTGCAACTCATATCCTTAGCATTCTGTGGCAATCTGCCAGACAGTAATTTGTTGAAGATCAAAATAAAAAAAAAATGGTTGTTTTTTATATTCTGATCGCAAGTTGTTCTTTAAATTTTTGTTCACTATATGTGCAACTACACATCTCAGGTTTATGCTTTGTTTAATTTAAGCAACTATTCTGTTAAAGTTAGAAATATGTATAGCTTGTGCCGTGAATATTTACTACACACAGTCTGGAATTGTATCTCACTTTAATTATTTTTATATATTGATCAGTGACAGGAAACCAACAATATCATATGTACTGTACATAATAGTTGCATTAACCCTGCTGTATACAAAGACTTTTTGTTTTCATTTGCATTGCCCCTCCCAGCTGACCCTCAGCTGTGTGGCTGAACTACTGTATTTAACTGTCCCTGGTATTTTCCCCCAGAGCTGGGACTACACCAGCGGGTGGGTTGGGAAAGGGAAGTGGGGCAGATCAGCTGACAGTGGCTTAAGACAATTCTGCTATATTGGGATATCTGATGTTGCTAACATGCAGTCCCTTATTACCACAGATCAACAAATATAGGATTTTGGTTTTAAATGTAATGATGCTGCTAAACTAGGAATATCTTCTTTAATATAATGTCTAAAATATTAGAAATTACTAGGAAAGGAAATTTTCCAGGTCCTGTGAAGATGAAAATTGCAGAGAATAAAAAACAATCATACAGTAATGTCTAGACATGTAAGAGAAATACTCCACAAATTATACATATATTGTATATTTTTAGCCATCCCATTCCCACATGACATGCAACTTCCAGTAGCAAGGCATTGCCATGTCAGCTTTACAGTCCCTAATAAAACTATTTATTCAACCTTTCTAGTTAGCCTTAAGGACTTTGTTTTGAAAAATGCTCCAGTTTCCAAGAGTTCAACATCAGAAGCCCTAAACCATACCTTCTTGTGGTTAGGTAGTCCTATTATTGCCAAGTCATTGGGGTGTATTTTAAATCTGACTTTACTCACAGGCCTAATTCCTTTTAAATTTAAACATTTACATCTTATACCTCTGTCTGAAAGACCTAGTCTCACAGGTCCATCTCATTTTTGACCAATGGCTGACATTTGTTCCTTATTTTCAGCAAATTCTTGGACAGTATTAATCTGCATTTTATTCTTTCCACTTAACAACACTGTTTCATATTTAATTATAATATTGCCACTACTCAGCTTGGTCTGAGTCAGTCTTTTGAAACAGTTAAGCACAGTCTATTTGTAGATGGTTAGAAACTTCAGGATTCAGTATTAGTATCACTAGATGGCTTAACTCCTACCTTAAAGAAATAACTTTTCGTGTTCATCCTGGCAGCAGCCATTCTAAGATGGCTATATTTAAAGAAGGGGCCTAACAAAGACTGGCCCTGAGACATCTTTTTATTCTCATTGTTTGTCAGTAACCTGCCCTTTTGTAGGCCTTCAGTAAAACTATGACTGTGCACTGATAGTACTGTCATACTGCAGGAACAACTTAATAAAGATTTTGCCTGGGCATAGAAATAGGCTGCCAACATTAAAATAATTAATTCACAGAAAGCTGTAGTGATGGCGTTTGATTCTTCCCATTAACTTCCCTGCAGTCTCAGTATCAGGATTACTGACCATTACAGTGCAACAACAGAGCAGAAGGGCCACAACCTACTTTGGTGTGCGTTTATATCAGTCGCTTTTATTTAAGCTACATACAGGAGTGACTGTCAGCAAGCACATGAGCCAGTTACAATTTGCTTACAAGTCACTGATTGTATTGACTAGGGATGCTCAGCTAGCTTTGGGTTTAAATGTTCTTATACTGAGGCTTGAGTAGACAATCCGTATTGTTGTCCTTAACTCACTCCACGGCATAGCTTCATTGCAGATAGCCAAGAAAAACATTTGTACATTTATCTCTTTGTCTTTTGCAGCAACACTACTGTCTGTCACTCCTCAAGCCCATTTGGTTAACAATCGCTGCTAGGACTTCTTTAGTTTGAACTTGCACAATTGTGGTCTAAGTTATATCGGCAAACGGCCACATTGTCGAAAATTATCTCATTGACAATGCAGGGCATCCAAATCCTCCAGTGGGGGGAGGGGCTGTGTCTCCCACACCCTTGCTAATAATATATATAATCAACTCTGAGATCACACTACAGCGGGGAAAAGGGCAAATTTCCTGATCCCACTGTAACACAATGTCATTCAGATGGTTCGACAGCCTGCATTGTCGACTAGAAGATACATTCGACAATGTGGCCATTTGATGATATGACATAGACTCACTTAATTGTGTCTGCTGCCACCAATGACAAAGACACTCTGAATAACGAGTTCACCATATTTGCTGAGATACAAAAACACTGAAGCTGTGACATTGCAGATATTCATTTAACCTTTCACCTTTGGAAAGGGCTTTTTTGAAGATTGTGCTAGTATCATGGAACAGCTTGCTTCAGGAATTGAGGATTATAAATGAATATGCTACCTTCAGGAGAAACCTTACTGAATTCCTCAAGAGCCATTGTTTTCAGCATGTTGCTGGCTTACTTCAGTGATTATTGGACTCCATTGTTATTTTTATATCATAATCAGTTCCTGCTCTGTCCATATATCTGTCAGTTATATTAGATATCGTGTATTTAACATGACTTTAACATGACTGTCATCTCATTGCAGAAATAAATGGATACAGAAATCAAATCAGACAGGGCAAAACGGGTACCAGCAGAAAGTGAGAAAAAAAATATAAAGATAATAATCAAAAGACTACAATTATAGCGGTAAATGTACAGAACTGCTGGAACAACCAAATGTTGATCAAGAATTTATGTGTGAATGGCTAGGGAAAGATGAATTTAAACCAAGACATGACATGCTAATAATGGTAGTTTATGACAGTGAACTTTGTACATGCTAGTTTGGAAAATCTAAAGAAAAAGTTGGCTATACAGACAAATGTATGCTCTACAGTACATGACTAGGAAGAATTGCTGGTGAGATTGTTACACTGGGGATTGTACAAATACTACAATATACAACCAATGCAGATAACTCCATATGAAAAAGAGGAGACAGTTCTGGGTACATTATAGTATGATGAGTAGAACACCATTGCCAATATCAAAAACTGAAGCAATACCAATTTCATGAACTTTAATTGTACTCTAACTTACAAATGGGGTCCATTCCAGCTGTAATATTTCATTTCCCCCCACTAATATAATGGCTATCTTTTCATTATATTATAATTCCATTATTGTTGTTTGTCAAAACTGTCCTCTAGGGTCAGGTTTCTTACTGCATAGGCCTACAAGAAAAATAAACAGTGCCATCTTGTCTGAGATCAGGTCTGTACAAGACATTACATAGCTGCTGGCCAAAGGGTGAAGAATAATGTAGAATATATCAAATATGCATTAATCAAACAGCCCTAACACTTTTGCTGAACTAGTTCCCAAAGGATCTTTAATTTATAGCATTCCACAAACACATGAAATGTTTACTGCTGGCTCCATTCTCCCTCAGCAAAATTAATGTCCAAAAATATTTGTGTTGGTTTTCCAGTGGCTCACTGGTCACCTAGTGCTCTGTTTTTAATTCTTTTCTTTTTTCCTTGAAGACAGTCTAGTAGAATTATTGCCCTTTATGCATTCCTAGGATGCAACACTGCTATAGCGTCTCCATAAGCTGCTTACTACAGTCACAAAAAGTGCATGGTACTTGCGTATTATCACAACCAGATTTCAGTACTCGCATACTTCCTTGTGTTTCTCAGAAAACAGGTTAGTCACTTTTCAAAGGGGTGTGTATGCAAGTAAGAAGTAATGTGTCCCCGAGGGTTTGAGGCAGGGAGAGGAAACTGCTTCAGATTTTGAAGTCGCGGGAGGCAGGTGTCATTATTTCAGTGAATTGCACAGTGCCAGTTACGCTGCATTGCAAATCCTGCTTTGCTGATTACAACCTGAGCAAAGGGAGCCTGCACAAGAATTTTCTGTACAACAGACATTTATTGATAATCAAATCAAGCTGATTGGTTGAGTTCAAGAAAAAACAACCTTGATGCATATATGCAAAAAAGCAAGTAAGCAAATTGGGTAACAGAAAACAGCTTTCTAAAAGCCCAGCTGGTCACAAGCTTGACGTCACAACCAATGAATCAATGAACTTATAGGAGATTTTGATTTTACTTCAGCATATACAAAACTTTTCACATTGTGATTACATGTCTGGAAAATTACTTGAAACTGAAATAATGTTAAACTGCGTAATACTTACTTTTAAAACACAAAATGGTACTGGTGCCTGCTTATTATCCTAAGGGCCCATTAATTAGTTCATTGACATTTCTGGTATAACATAAAAATTCATAGGTGCATAGGTAGGTAGTTGGCATGCAGTCCAGGACACCATTGAGGGACCTACCCAAATTCCCAATTGTACTAATGGGTGACTGAGTTGCTCTAGGTTACACAGTAGGCAAATGGACTTTGATGGAGTCAAGCCATAAACTACAGGAAACATCTTATTAACAGCTCATTCCCTTAATCCTCAGTGCTGACTATCCAACGGTATTGGTATCTGCCAGTTGCCAATGTCAAAAAGTTGCCAGAACTGTATAGTTGAGTAGACAGCCATGCCTGAAATATGTCACTAAATGATCTCTGCTGACCTGCACTTAGTTTATATATGAGTCAATGTTAGTAATATGTAGCAGAGGTTTGTATGATAATAAAGCCAAAGATACCTTTTAGAACTTAGTGTTATTTAACTCAGAGTAAGGACACCTTAGTACAGTGAACTTAGTGAGGAGTGCTTTCAGTCTAGACCTAATCAGCAAAATTATATCATTCTGCTGTGGTTCTGAATGTCAGCTATCAGGTGATCCTTAGCAGTCCTATGTATGAAAAGCTAAGCCATATACCACTAAGCTGTACACACTAGTGTTTCAAACATGATATTAGAATAATATTAGAATTAATTCTATTTGAAAAAATGCTTAAGAGATGGGATTTATTCAGCCATAATGAAGCACACTTAAGGCTGAGTAAACACATTTTATGCAATAATTAAAATCTGATCTCAATGTTTCCGTGAACCTTCTGGGAATAATCAGCCACTGCCCACAGCATCTAAACCAGTAGTAGATAGGGATCTTAAGTGAAATTCTTGCCTGCTAATATAATCAATATCTGCATAAATTCTTCTAAAACATTTGAGCTGCAGTCCTGCCCCTTGGTAAGCACAGACAATGGTTTCCTTGATCTTTACCACAGAAACTGCACCAAATCTATATTCCAGTGTGCACATAAACCTCTCCACCTCTTTCTGGGAGAGGCAAGTGGGTGATGTCTTTTCAGTCCTCTCCCTCTGTGTCTGGTTCCCCCAGTGTCAGGCCCACTAACTGAACCACAGTTGCATAGGCCCACCGAAAGGTCTCCATCCCTCGGCACCACAGAGCTAGACAGCGAGACTGAAGATACTTATGAAACAGTATAGTAAAACACACGCATGAAAGAACAGTTTGCTCAATGTTAATATATTCCAAGCACCATATAAAGTCATTGTGTTTTAGGAATGAGATATTTTATTTTGCATGCAGTTGCATTACAGTGCCTTTCTTTTCCCTTGTTTTGTGTCTGCCTCACCCCCCCCCCAACATTAAGCTAAAGTTTCTGAAAGAGCTCCAATATTGGCTTTATTTGATTGGATCCCTCTCTAACTAACCACCTATGTCCAGCACAGAGCTACTCCTACCCAGGGACTTTTATGCAAGACATGAAGAAATGTGGAAAGCCCTGAACTGTGAATAACAAGCTTTTCATCAAAAAGGAAAGAGGAAAAAAGTTTTAATTCTGCTTAAATATTTACGTTTCACATATAGTGACTTCTGTGGTGATACTTATTTGTACTTTTCTACTTTTTTCCATGTTTTAGCCAAAAAGGTATCTGTTTGCATTTATTAGTTTGTTCTGGGACCTTAGTCTTGCAGCTTAATTTGTAGATTTCAGAAGTGTTTCTAATATTATACTGCACTTCTATCTCCACAAGCAGAATTACTTGTAAAAGGTAGCTGCTTGTATTTCAAACTGTGATGGGCCTTAGTCTTGTTGTTTCATTCACAACCGTGGCCAGAGCCAGATCCAGCACTAGACGACCTAGGCAGTCACCTAGGGCCTACTGGCTGGGAGGGGGGCCTGCTGTCCAGGGGGTTGCCACAACATTTACTTTTTTAATTAAAAAAATTGTGTGTTCTTCTTTAACAATGCCCTTTGCATCAGTGTGCCCCTGCATGCACCGACACACACATCTGTTGCTTGCTTCTTCATTTCTGCATTCTGCAAGCAGAATTTAAATACAAAAAAAGATGTTCCTGCTGCTGCCTAATTAAACCAAATTAAGCACAGGCAAACATGAGCAACATTCCATTGGTTTTGTGTGTGTGTGTGTGTGTGTGTGTGTGTGTGTGTGTGTGTGTGTGTGTGTGTGTGTGTGTGTGTGTGTGTGTGTGTGTGCGTGTGTGTGTGTAATTAACATTCCCCAGTTAGGGATGGCAGGTTAGTTAATTTGCTTAGGTTCAAACCCTGTACATTGGTCACAGGAGACAAGCACAAGAATCTTGTACACCTACTACCAAACTACTCAACAAATGTGAGCTTTGGTGCACTTTCAAGGAATTGTGAGCTTTAAGGGAAGAGAAATTTGCTGCTTCTCATGCTAAGTCTGTTTTCAACGTGCAGCTGTTTTGTTTAGCAAATGGTCATCACTATTGTGCTATAGACTTTAAAAGCAGTGTTAGTAGCACAACAGATTGCTTGCTTGCTTTTAATGCAGAAGGCTGTGGGTTCTCCTCCAACAGCATGTAGATAAATTGCTGATACTGTGTTGTACTTTAAGAGAGGCTGCAGGCTTTGAATGAGCTGCCAATTAATTATTAACCTATTGTCAGTTTGCCATCCATTCCCTCTTTCTATATTACTAGCTTACCATTT
This sequence comes from Protopterus annectens, assembly GCF_019279795.1. NCBI lineage: Eukaryota > Metazoa > Chordata > Ceratodontiformes > Protopteridae > Protopterus > Protopterus annectens. The sequence goes on from NC_056741.1 coordinate 1,203,914,232, forward strand.
TTTTATGTAACATAGGCAGTTTATACTTCAAGGGCAACAGTCACTGAATTTGTAGATGAAACACTGAAATATAAATTTGTTTCATAGCAGCAACTTCTTCATTAGCTACATATATCTCTAATGTGGAATTAGTCAGATGACACTTCTGTAGAGATTGTGCACATTGACTGACACTGGTGGATTGTAATGACAGAAGTTTGAGTGGCCTTTTATGGTTGAAATTTTCTCAAGTGGACAATTTTGTAATCATTGGTTCATACATTCTGTTTTTTTTTTTTTTGCTTTCTGAAAAAATGTTCAAAACTACATATTTAAAACACACACAAAAGTGGTGCTGTATTATAAAAGGAATATAATTTGGTGCTGCGGTAGCATTGTCGCCTGACAGTTAGACATTGCCCGTTCGATTCTCAGAGCGTCTTTTGTGTGGCAACATGCATGAACGGGTGTTCCGTCATTGAAGGTTGTGCGTTAGGCCTGGCAGGCCAACATGTAAAACTCTACTGCCAATCATTAGCGGACCGGAGTTCCGCTGTGGCGACCCCTAACTGGGAAAAGCCGAAAGACACAAACAAACAATCAGAAAGGTGAATCTAAGAGCACATGCATGTAAGCAGAGTTATGAAAATGTGTACAAGGGGCCTGTGGTTGAAAACATCTCAAAGGTAAATTTTATATGCCACTGGCAAGATGCATTTTCTTTGAATGTAGGTTTCAGTGTCATTACAATAAATGTGAGTTTCAAGTGTAGAGAAGGTTACTGTTAATGCTAATTCTGTTTTCATTGTGAGACTGTATTGTTTTGTTTAGCAAATGTCTAGCAGTGTGCATGCAATAAAATTTGAAATAAAGTTTTAAATTATATCCAAATAACTGTAATCGTAGAAGTAAAGAAGAAAATAGTGTGTACTCTGACAGGCTTGAACAGTGTTTATGGTAACTAGGGGGAAATAGACAAGAAATGAAACACTGGAATGGCTGCGTGTGGGGGGGGGGTTCCAATCTATTCCCCTACCATGATCAGGCTCTGGTTGTGGCAGACATGTGAACTACTGAGAAATATGAGAATGATTTAGCCATTTATTACTGCATTTTATTTCCTAAACAGTATTGCTGGTAAAAAGTTCTACATATTTATTTATTTAATATTTGTTTACCGGGAAAGTCTGACTTGGAGCGCAGCGGAGGCCCAGCGAAAAATGCTCCAGACACATGTCTTTGTAAACTGGGAGGAAACCCACACAAAAGCAGGGAGGCCATGGAGACTCCACACAGAAGTCGCCCCAGATGAGAATCGAACCGGAAAACATCTTCCTGTGAGGCGACAACACAAAATGCTGTACCAGTGCACCATCCAATGTAGGAATTTTTTTAGATTCAGTGTTAAAAGAATATTTGCATAGGGTTCCTGCTCATATTAAAAACACTCAGGAACTATGTGAAAAGGTTAGTGCAATTAAATGGAAGAATGATTACTACTGGGTGTCGGTTGATATGAATTCACTTTACACTTCTATAACAAACAGGTTTGGTTTGGAGGCAGTGTTTGATGTTATGGCGATGGCCTTAAACAAGTTTTATTGTAAGTTTGTTTGACTCATAATTATTTTAAGTTTGAAAATCAGATTTATCTACAGAAGAAGGGTACAGTAATGGGTGCTTCATATGCACCCATTTATGCAGTGAAAAATTGTTTATATATAACACTGTTTTTTGGAGAGAAAAAGTTGTGCTTTACAGTAGATTTATCGATGATCTTTTTTTGTGTGTAAAGGTTCACCCTTAGAGTTTGAGCATTTTATTGAGGGATTAAATTTAAATGCACATGCATTAAGTTTTCAACATGTTTGGGTAGCACTGCCATACAATTTTTGGATGTTGAATTTTATGCGGATGAAGATGATGCTATTCAATACAAGCCATTTAGGAAGCACACAGCTGTCAACAACTTTCTTTTTGTTACAAGTATGCACCCTCCACATTTGATTAGCTCTTTGCCTTTAGGGGAATTTAAGCAAATTCTTCTGAGGAGAAATATAAGGTATCATTTTTGTTGGAGACAAGGGATAGGCTTCTGGCAAGGGGTTATGATAGAGAGAGTTTGGATTGTGATTTGAAGAACCTACAGACAGGTGAAAGGTTTCAAGTTAAAAGTAGAGGGCAAGTAGTAGGTGAAAACAGGAATCAAAATTTGAAACCCACTTATCAAGGGCAGGATTTATATTTTGTTTAAAAATTGTCATCCTTCTCAGCAATTTTGAGAGAGTTGATACTGGGCTTATGGCATTTAGTATGCTTAGATGAGACAGTTGGGGATTTATTCCCAGGTTTGGTAAAAATTCTCATATGGAAGATATTCCAACCTTAAGGAATTTTTAAATAAGCCTTTACGTTTCAGAAAATAGAACTATGGGCTCTTTCTCTTGTGGAAAATGTAAGATTTGTCAGAAAATTAGAAATATTTCAGGTAGTTTAATTAGTGGACGTAGATTTATAAGTAAGAATAGGTTTACTTGTAGTTCATGTAGTGTAGTGTATGTCATCGGATGTGGATGTGAAAGAACAAAATGGTATACAGGCCAAACAAACAGAGCTGTCAAATTGTCAGAATTTTAGAACACCTGGGAGATATTCGGAATAAAAAATATAAGAGTCCTGTGACACATCATTTTTGCAAAGTACATGGGGGAGATGATTCCACTTTTTTCTTTAGTGTTTTGGCAAGACCATTTCAAGTGAAAAGTGGTGAGCTAAAACAGAAATTGAATGTGCTTGAAAGTAAAATGATTTTAAACTATGGGACTTTGACACCCAGAGGGTTAAACTTAGAGGGTGATTATGTTTAAACTTTTCATATTTAGAATAAACTTGAATAAATTGTATGATGTATTTATTAATATGTACAGCTGTATCTGAAGTAAATAATTTTGTATTAAATATTTTGTATTAAATATTTCTGTTATGATAGTTAAAAATATAAGTTAATGAAATATGTATGGGTCACTTTAAAATAAGATTTTAAGGCAATTGAATATTTTAAGAAATGTAAGGGTAATAGGATGATTAAATAACTGAATAATTAATGAATGAACCTAGTATAAATGTAAATGTAGAGTTCAAGCTGATGTATCATTGAAGGCGAGAGGCTGAGGTACCAGATCTTGTGGTGAAAGTAAAGAATCTATTTATTACCTTCGCTGCTGTTTTTTTCTTATTTTGTGAGTAGAAGTGTTTCATAATTAAGCACATAGTCATCCAGCAGAAATAAGTGTTATTTCTTCCTGCTCATACCCTTGAAAATATAAATTATTTACATCACATAAATTAGCTTGATGGTAGAAGACAGTAACCCTATCTACTTCAAAGTGCATTTCACATTCTGTATTCCCTCCATCAATACCTTCCTCCTCTCTCTTTTTCCACTTGGCCCATGCCCTATTGAATATGTCTATAGATACCCACTTTACCATTCTAGTATTCCATTTCATGGATTTACAATCCTTTCCATGAAAAGTACTTTCAGAGATTCATTCAATATTGGTAATTTGCTGCCTATGTCCACTATCCCACCCCTCTTCACATTTCCTTATTACCATCTTGTCTACTAATATCATGTCGCAATTGACTCTTCTTAGCTCAATTGAGAAGAGCTCTAAGTTTACTAATCTCTGGTTATATTCTTTACTTTATAGTCCATGCATGTTTCTGGTGGCTTTTTTTTTGATTTCTGCAAGGAGTCTGATGTCCATTTACCCTGTAACACTAAACAATCAGGCACTGCAGATTGCTAAATCCAGTACTGACCCCTGCAGCAATAAATGACCACAAACTGGAATGTTTTGGATCCAGTATCAGCCCCTGCAGTACTAGCTAACCACAGAATACACAGTACTAGATCAAGTACTAAGCCTGCAGCACTAGGTATCCACAGAATACACATTACTAAGCCCACAGCACTAGATAACCACAGAATACACAGTACTAAATCCAGTACTAAGCCTGCAGCACTAGATAACCACAGAATACACAGTACTAGATCCAGTACTAAGCCTGCAGCACTAGATAACCACAGAATACACAGTACTAGATCCAGTACTAAGCCTGCAGCACTAGATAACCACAGAATACACAGTACTAGATCCAGTACTAAGCCTGCAGCACTAGATAACTACAGAATACAAAGTACTAGATCCAGTACTACTAAGCCTGCAGCAGTAGATAACCACAGAATACACGGTACTAGACCAAGTACTAAGCCTGCAGCACTAGATAACCACTGAATACAGAGTACTAGATCCAGTAATAAGCCTGCAGCACTAGATAACCACAGAATGCACGGTACTAGATCCAGTACTAAGCCTGCAGGCTAGATAACCACATACTGCAGAGTACTGGATCAGATAATGACCCTCGCTGACCTATATAATCACACACTGCAGAGTACTGAATCCAGTACTAAACCCTGCAACTCCACCTGTAACTTTCCTTATACCTGTCATTTTTATTTTCACCTGAACCCTCTCTGCCTTGACATTGAACCATGCAACAATACAGTTCCTAAACCTGTTTGCACCATCAACCCACCTAGTTTAGCAATCTGCTGTCTGTGTAGGATCTTGACAAAGCCTTTGCTAAAATCCATTTAAAACATGTTTATAATATCAATTTCACTTGTAACCCAATAAAAAAACTGTATCACGTTTGACTAAAAGTTTTCTCTGGTCATGATACCATGCAGATTGCTGTCCTGAAAATCGGTTTTCTAAGGAAGCTGCAAGCCTTCTCAACAGGATTAGTTCCATAAATGTCCCTTCTATAACTTTTATGTTAACAGGCCTGTAGTTTCTCAGATTTTTTTCCTTCTATTTCCCTTGTAGAAAGGCCACATTTCTGAAATTGCTATTAATTTGTTAAAATCCCTGCAATGGGGTTTACCAAGACACTAGATAGATGAGGTCTGTCTGATGTAGTTCATCTGTTTCTTGTGTTCATCCTCTCCAAATGGCATCAGCTCTATTTTCAACTCCTATCTCCTCTATCCATGTGCTTGTCTACCTGATCTCTTATTTGGATATTTTTCCATTTCCTAAGTGATACATGTATTCATCCTTTGCACTTTTCATCAATGTGTAATCATTGTCTTATTAGTATTAGTATATCAGTAGGCAGAATGGTAGCTTCTCTCTAATGTTTGATTTAAAAAAAATTGCTTTTGTTAGTCTTTGTCACTGGTTACTTTCATGTAGTATGTTCTGTATCAAGTCTCAAAATGGGGTTAACATCATTCGAATGGTTCACTCTTAAATTATGTTTACATTTTAAACACATCTTTTCACCTGTCTAATTTTATTGTAGATAACATGTTTTATATTCTGTCAAGGCTCCCTCCTTCAATATTTCTTGCACATGTTAACAGATAGATCCTGCCATGTTTATTTTATACATTTATTTATTCACCAGATAAAGGATTAGTTTGAAAACCCTTTTCGCCATGGCTCAGTTTAAAGGGATCAAAAGTGCAACAGACATAGGTTATGAGGCATAATCAGAGAAAGTCACATTTAAGAACTACAGAAAGCATGATGTATATAAAGCATAGATAAAGTGATATTTTCATAAAACCTCCAGTAACCATAACAGACTCTAGTATACAAACATAATTACCAGTAAAAGGAATTAAGGCACAAACTTAAAAGCACAGCAATAGTGAAATAGCTTAAAAGTACAAATAGAAATACAAATAGTAGATATATTGTCATAACTAAACAGTTTTATATAATATAAGGAAAACGTTGAATATTTGACATATTAGATTCGAAGTATGCATAGGCTAGGATATCAAGTTAGGTCAATTTATTAGACGGGATGGAGATAAGATGGCAAGTTAGGAGGGATGCAGTTAGTAAGGAGTAGGGGGGATTAGCATGGAGGGGGGTTAGTAAGAGGTAGGTAAGGTAGGAGTGGAGTGGGAGTAGATAGTATGAAAGTAAGAAAGAGGGAGGGAGAGATTGGGGAAGGGAATTAGTCAGAAATGGAGAAGAAGGTTAGCCTGGGTCAGTGCATGGATACTGCTAGAAGATGTTCATGTGTTGTTGAAGAGACATTTTGAATGCTGCTAGGCTGGAAGTACTACTTATTGGTAGTGGGAGTGAGCTCCACATTTTAGTGGCATAGTGTGAGTATAGGCTTTGTCCAGCTGTTTGAGGGTTTGGAGATAGCAAGACGTTTCTTATCTTTAGACCTCAAGGTTCTGTTCGGGGAGGATGGTTTGATGATGCTATGCAGAGGAGGACAAGCCAGGGGTTTGTAGACCAAGATGTGTAATCTTAGCAACTGGACAAATAATGGGTGACTGGGAAGTTCCAACCAGCTTAGTTTTTGTAGATATAGACAGTGGTGTGGCCTGGCTTTTGAGTTGGTGGCACATTTGTCTATTTTATTGTAACACTGTTCCATTTTGGACCTAGTTGAATGCTGTAAGTTGTTAAGTGTAGGAGCTCCATAAAGCAGAGCGGGTAGAAGGAAAATCTGCTACATCTCTAACAGTGGTGAGTAGGATATAGTAACTTTAAATTCAAATTAAGTAAGAAAAAGATCAGAGAAAACATAGTTTATGATTAAATAAAGACAAGAAACAGTGCTAGATGTAGAAAGAATTAATTGGTTCTCTAATTAGCTTAGTAATAATATATGCATGTTTATGGCAGTAAAATAATAAATCAAAAACACCAGAAGACACATTGCTATACTTTAGATTTATTAAGCACTTTTGTTCATAAGGTATAAGAACTTCATTAGACTGAATAAAACAAAAACAAATTGTTTCTTTTACAACAACATTCTGCAACTGAAATTACTTTTAACCAATTTCATCCAAAAAGTTCTCATTAAAATTTATAAACTAATCCTTAAAAGTCTGCTTATTGCAGAAAACACTATCAAAGGGAAAATTTTCAAAAGTAGAGATGAGAGACAGAACCATGTAAGGGTGAAAGGAGACGGAAGGGGGCAGAGGTAGCAGTACAGACAAGGATAGGACACAGAAAATAAAGGGGTCAGTTTAAACAGCTGGACCAGGGTAGCTAAAATTGAGTGGAAAGAGATGGAAAACAGTCATCTGTTGTACTTTGGATTTTGGTGGGGAGGGGAGTTGTGACAATGTTGGGCTTTTTGTTAACCTGTGTCCTTGTACTGTTCACATGTGGATAATTTTTAAGCTATAAAATATGCCATCCTTGTAAAGGCGTAAGCGATAATCTACCCAATAATGTGAGTGTATGGAAGCATCCCCCAAACCTATGCCCACACATTCTGGGTATGGTGTAGCATATGCTGCACAAAGCATGCTGCGTGCTTTGAAGGAGAGACAAAGACAAAGTGAGAGAGAAGGGAGCAGGCTATTGCACAATCATAACACAGTAAGATGGTGACACCAAGAGCTTTCATGGAGCACCATCAAACAAATGTGCGTCTCTAAAAGACTAAATCCTGATTGAAAAGGGAGAGCATAATTGATATGGAGTACCTCAGTTTGTGAAGGCGGAGAAGTGAATAGGCCTACGGGACAGCTAGTTGGCATGGTTTTGTGTTCCAGAAACATGTACTAGATGTGCGTGTATGTAAACTGCTGTATATGCATGAACGTAAGCATATATGTTATTGTGCATGCATGATCATATGTATACACTATATAAGATTAGTAAGCACATAAGTTCAGTAAAGAGAACCATATACAAGTATTAATTCTAGTAACTTGTACATCATGTTTTCTTAGTGTTTTACATGCATGGAGCTCTCACAATGTAGAATAGACTGTTTAAAACTGAATGCAATTTATACAAGGAAGCATCTGTGATATAGCACTTAATTTCTGAATAACTATGTCATTGCTCCATTTCAAAGCATAGTACTATTGTCTTATTACTAGTCCCCCACCACCTGAACTTAGCATCCTTCGACCAGTTGCTTGCATTGTATGATTTGAGCCAGCCTCATTCCCCTCCTACTGTCTGGCCAGCATAAGCCTTTCATTTCCAGCCCTCTCCAGTAGTCTCCTCTATAATCCAATTACTATCCAAACCTGAGTTGTAGAGTTAAAATTAGTACTCCACTCTTTCATAGATTGTTACTAGGGTAATGAGCTTGGGGGGGGGCATTTCTAAGCCTAGCAAAGTTTTCCTGAAAGGACAGTGATGTCCTGTATCCAAGTAGGACATAGAGGAGCAGGCATTTATAAGCTACTTCTGTCCACAAGGGACATATGTGCCAGGTTCAGTGTAAATTTCCTATTCTCCAAACACTGCTCTAGGTTGTACTTAAAGTGGATAATAGATTAACTCAGCTTCACATGGATCGGAAGCCTGTTCCATTGGAGGTGCAGTCTCTGGGAAACATATCTGTCTCTCCCGCATATTTTATTTAAATCAGAGACAAAATTCAGGTCTCTAGACCTCGTATTTCTGGTACTCTTTGACTTACAAATATGTAGGAGATTCATAAGTGTGGGGTTACACATGCCTTCTAAGCCAGGCATAGATTACCCTTCAGCAGTCTAAAGGAGGCTGAGTGGAGGGGAAAAGGCTATAGTGTGCTCTGCATAAGGCAGGTTTGTTACACTTTGTATTCGTTTTTGTAAGAAACCTCTGAGGTCACTCTAGTTGCTATATATGCCTGGTCAGTTACATACCAAAGAGAGCATTGTACTCTATGGTTTGTCTGATAAGGATGGAATACAGTGGGATAATTTTCTGCCATCAAGCAGGCTGCATGTGTTTGTAAAATATATTATCCACTGACTCCAACTTGTAAGCATAGATTTAAAAATACTTAAGTTTGTCAAGTATAAATCATGCAACAGGAGTATCAGAGACTCATGAGGACCTTTGTAATTTGTTGCAAATAAAACATTATACTGTTAACATTACGTTGATAAAAATATATTTTGCTGAACAAAAGATACCTAACTTCTATACTTAGGTGTCACAACTGAATCATAATCTTCAGACTTGCACCTGTCTACAACTATAAAAATCCCCTAAACTTCTGTCCTAAAGTTCACCACTTATGCATGATGCATGTCAGTGCTGAATGTCAGCTTGTTCATCCTTGGTAGTGTACCATTATAGTGTAATGCAGTGAAGGAATGGTACTATAGCTGTATATAGCTGCTTTTACTGGCAATCTGTGCACAGCTGAACCAAGGTGGTCTCCAGATATTAAGCTGTACTTTGCAATTCTACCATGCACAGAGCAGTTCACATATAGAATCAGCAGTAATTTAGTTGAACAGAGAATCATTCAGCATTTGGAGGCTGTATTAATCCTGCCATGCTAAAAAATTGCTAACAAACTGTTGTGCTGTATTTGGTGCACTGTGTAACCATTAAACAACATCTGATGTCATGGTTTTGGTCATTTGACAAGCAGTATTCTGTGATACCCTTTACAGATAAGTAACATATTTCACATTATTGTACTTAAAAATTAATTTACTTGTAATCATTAGTGTGGAAGCAACATCCACAAAAACAGTCATTTTTTGACAGATGCTATTCTGTGATACCTTACAATAATAATGTACAACGTATGCAAGCACAAGGAACAGTGCACGTTTTTGCTTGTTTGCAAACATCATTTGCTGTACTGTATAGTGAAGAAGCGACAGCAGCATGGTTCTTATAATCTAACACTTACAAAGCTGCAATACCTGATAGTGAGTAAGAAAAGCCAAATATAAGAGAATTCCATTACTTTATTTACTACATTTGTCAACTGGTTCATTGTTTATCTGGGAGGTAAAATGCAGAAAAGTTGTCTTGATATCCTGATGAGTGATGTTCTTTAGTGTCTGATAGTGAGAAGTTATGGTCTCATATAAGCAAGAGAAATATGATTTTAAATATTTGCAGATATAATGTTGGGACCCTCTTTAGAGCTGAATTGCCTATACAGACATGTTCTTGATTGATTGTCACTCAAGACCACGTTGCTGTGTGATGGCACCCATGTTATGCCTTAGCTGAAGTGTTGCAGCCTCCAGATGCTGCATTAAGTCACTTGTATACAAATGCATTTTACAGGTCAAGGTGGTCGTAGTTCTATTATGCTAATGCATCCATGAAAAAGTGTGATCGTGACTTAATGCCTTGAGAAGCACAATTGCCTTAAACTTGATACCCAAAAGTAATAGTTGAATTTAATCAAGAGGAATATTTCACTTTAATTTATATGATTAATATTTGACTGTTTACCATGTGAATGCTGCAGTACTATGGAAAACATTTGTACTTAGAGACCCTATTAATTCTGTTAATCAAATACATTTGTGAAAAAGGTGACTATAGTAAGGCAATAATACAACATTCTGTTCATGGGTGTTTGATAAGCACTATTCTGAGATACCAGATAGTGATCAGTAATACCCAGATGTAAACAACAAGAATCAATCTGTTTATTTTACGTGATTTAAATATAATTAGGTGCAATGTATACATCTGCATTAATTCTCCTACCCTCGTGTAACTGTAAGAAATGATGACCATGGAAAAGCAACACAGTTTCATTGTTTGAATAGTACTTTTTCTGTGATACCTGAAACTGAGCATTAATAGCCAAATATAATCAAAATTAATATTGTATTTAATATGATTGCTGTGTGCAATTGAAATAATAACAGCGATTTCTGTTTGCACTTGAATTAATACAGCCTCAAGATTCAAAGCTGTGATGAAAAGAATAGAATTAATACAGTCACCTGGTTATATCCTGTGTGTGGTATAATTAATAATACTGGAGGCTGGAAAAATGATTTTATCCAAGTCAACCTGAAACATTTTTTATCTGACAGACTGTTTAATGGGGAAGCAACATACATCATTGTGATCATGTTTGTCAAACAAGCTAGACCAAGTTGCTGGATGTTGTATGTTGATAAAGTTATACAGTCTCAGGTAAGATGTAGTTTGCAAGACAGAATGAATACAGCACCTTGGTCCTATTCATAAAGATAATAGACCTTTTCATGGACCTAAATACATTATTTTTATTTTATTTATTTATTTAACATTTGTTGACCGGGAAAGTCCGACTAGGTTCCACAGATGCTGTTTTCAGTGGAGGCCCGGGGAGAAATGCTCCAGACGCATGTCTTTAGAATGTGGGAGGAAACCGGAGTACCCAGAGGAAACCCACGCGAAGGAAGGGAGAACATGCAAACTCCACACAGAAGGCACCCCGGCCGAGAATCGAACCAGAGAACCTCTTGCTCTGAGGCGACAGCATTAACTGCTGCACCACTGCGCTGCCCCTTAAAATTATATTTTAAGGGTCATGGGTTCTTAATAGATGATGTTGGAATCCTCATTGTTATAAGATTAACTCAAAATGTTATGATGCGGTCAACCTTCATGCCAGAAAAGTTCAAGTCCTGGCATGTTTCTTCCACTTCAAATGTTTCATCCTGCTCCGTAAATGAGGTGGGGAGTTGTGTACTGGCAGTTTTGACTCAAGGGTGACATCCAAAGCATGTTTTTGAACATGTATAAAGGCAGACAGGACGGGGTCATTTAAGGCCATATAAACTAAGGAAAGGCCATTCTACAAGAGTCTATATGAGACTGAAATAGAGATAGAGGTTTAAAGCATTTTGCATAGGAAATATAGCTCAAACCCTTGATTTTATTAGAGAGGTAGCATTAGGATCCTTCAACTTGGATCATGTGTTTGGCCAAGTGCATGCTGAAGGGATCATTGTTTTCAATTATTGGCCTGAAAAGAGAGGAGCAGAGAGGGATGATAACATATCTGGACCTAGAAGACACAGCCTTGATAATTATGCAGTCTACTCAGGTGGATTTTCTAATGACTACAGATGCATGGTGGTTGAAGGAGAGTTTGTTGACTATGAAATCATGCAGCTCTCTAATAACTGTATCAGTTCTGAAGGGGGTATCTTCTTTGTGATAGGTATAAAAGTGCCCATGTCTTCCAAAGGACACAGTACTATACAGTTTTACATTTACCTAGTCTTGGCAGCATGTGGTTGCATATGGTAGACCCTCTTGAAAGTTCTGTGAGACCTCAATAGAGTAGATGACAACAGCAAGTTTGCAGTTATCTGTAAACTTGATCATCCAGAAATAATTGACATCTACTTGGACATCAAAGAAGTGCATAATAAATAGGTGAGCAGGGACCTCTAAACTGTGCTTGTGATGTTAGTTGAGTGTAGATAGTATAACATGTGGGAAAAAGCTGGGTGGTGATTGGGGAGAAGTTTGAACTTAATGTATCTGATAATACTACAGAACAAACTGGCACCCCACCTAAGTACCATGTTCAATCATAGCCTCACCTCAGGCTTTGTGCCTGCTGAATGGCGCACAGCAACTGTTATCCCACTCCACAAAGGGAAAGCCACCATGGACCCCGGGAACTACTGCCCCATTAGCCTGATGAGCCTGGTCTGCAAGGCCATGGAACGTATCATCATGGAACTTATAAACAAAGGCACTGGTAATCTCCAAACTCTGGACCCCACCCAGTTCAGGTTTGTAAAAGGCAGATCATGTCTCCTAAACCTGATAGACATCTTTGAAGCAGTCAGCAAAGCTGTAGACGAGGGTAAGGTGGTTCACACAGCCTATCTAGATCTCTCCAAGGCTTTCGACACCATCCCCCACTCTGGAATTATAGATAAACTCACTAAACTAGGTATAAATCCCTATGTCACAAGATGGGTTGCCAACTGGCTCACTGACAGAGCCCACACTGTGAAAGTAGCAGACTCCAAATCCGACTTCAGACCAGTGACAAGTGGAATACCACAGGGTTCAGTCCTGGGTCCTCTCCTGTTTGGTATCTACTTCTCTGAAGTACAGGCTAACACAGAAGGTCTTTGGCTAACGAAGTTCGCAGCTGACTGCAAACTAGGAGCCATAATCAAAACTCCTAACAATGTGGACATCCTACAAAAGGGCCTCACTGAGACAGATGCCTGGTGTCAAAGCCATGGCCTCAAGCTCAATGCCAAAAAGTGCATTGTCATCCCCTTTGGTAAAAACTCTGTACCCATGAACTACAATATAGGAGGCAGTATACTTAACACCGAAAGTGTGATAAGAAACCTTGGACACAGGTGGATTGCAGTCTCTCCTTTGATAATCACATTGCCACAGTAGTCAGGAAATCCTTCTACGTGGCACACCTCATCACAAAAGGTTTCTCATCCAGAAAAAAAGAGGTCATTGTTCCCCTCTACTCATCACTCATTAGACCCATTATAGAGTACAATGCCTCTTTTGGTATGTACCTCACAAGACATCTACAACAACTGGAATGGCTGCAGAAATACCTCACAAAGAGGATTACCGACCTCAAACAGATGCCCTACGCAGACTGTCTCAAAAAACTCCAGCTTTACTCCGTTGCATGTCGCCTACTCAGAGGTGATCTCTGCCTAACATACAAAGCTATGTCAAACTCAGAGCTGTTGGACATGCTCCACTTAAAGAAATCCCAGTCCCTCTGAGCTACACGCTCTAAGCACCTAAACCTTGTCACCACAATAAACAGAACATGCCGGACTGATAGATTCCTGTCCCAGAGACTTCCCATACTCTGGAATAAACTACCTAACTATATCAAACAAAGCTCCTCATTAGCACTCTTCAAGAAAAATTTTGATGATTGGATGGGAAATAGGAAATTCACCCCGGGGATTACCACTGTGGCTCTGCTTGACAGTGGTACAGGAAAATAATTTTCTTGGGTGGCAAAAGCCAGGGTACCTTTTAGTCTGTGCTTGTATAGGCCCCAGGGCCAGTAGCCTAGTACCTACCTATGAACCTATGAATAAATTAAATATGTCCTCTGGGTCTGAGTGAGTGCGATTATTGTGCATCCATGTATTGCAGTGCTGAGTATTGTTCCTAAGGTTCCTAATGCAGCTGAAGGCTTTATGGATAACGTATGCCCCTTGCTAGTGGTAAATATTTTCAGTTCAAAGTTGCTTTGGTGGGCTTTATTTATTTCTAAGTTATTTATTTAATTTCTTGAGTTAAGTTTTGAAATATCAGTTTGTTCCTAAGGTTGAGGAGTTTCTTTTGTTAAAGAGTTTGCTTAGGCTAGGGCCCACCATGGGTGTTTTTACAAAATTTGACTGGCTATCCGTGGTGGATTGAAACCAGTGTATGAATGCAAGTAGTGAGATGAGAATAAAAGCTGTCTGCAAATACAGAGGTGTTAGCTACTAGGTCCTTGGGGAAGGAGACTTTTGAACCACATTAGGTTATCAGCTAGTTGCAACAAGTTTACCATAAAATAATACCTACTGATAGGGTTTGCGGGCATATTGGGTTGAATTCTCATGGTGAGGACCACTGAAAGGTGGTCAGATGGGACCACTGATGAGGTAAATACAGGTGCAGAGCATTATGGTGGAATATCTGTGATGAAAATCAAGTACCTTTGCCACCACCCCTCCCACCCCCACTTCCCAAGTAGAGAAAACACAATGTGGTTACATGAGTTGGCAATGGTGAAACCTAGGAAGCGCCATGTTTTCCAAACTGAGCTGTTTAATTTTACTCAGAAAAGCAAACTTCTGCGAAAGGCAATATTAATTGATGTATGTAAAAGTGAATTAATAGTATTAATCTAGCTGAAAAATGTCTCAGTGCTATCTATGTATGGCAATAGCACACTTTGAACTCCAGTTTCAGGCACAGAAAGATAACTAGTTGAAAAGTTAATATACAAATTACAGTTTACAACTAACAGTTTATAGGCACTATCATCTAATTACATTTCTTGTGTATGCTGTGTTAGATTACAGTTAAGACTTGCAAGGAAATAACACTCAACCTGTTGACTAACTTGCAATAATAAGACAAATTCCCAGTGTGAGATGAGATACACAGTACTACCTCTGTTTTTCAGTGGATAGTCATGGTTCTTGTTGTTGTTGGCAGGCACTCACTGGCTTTCTCCCTAATATAAGTGAGACATGTCATGTACTGCCAAAAGGAAGATGGAATAATTTAAACCCTCACACCTCCCATATCCTAGCTGACCAGGCACTTGAACAGAGACAGTGCATATGACTATCGTGTGTGTGGTGAAATATTTCTGTGTGAAAACTTTTTCCTGGAATAAGTGCTCTACAGCAAATAATTGTGAAACATGAAGTATAATTATCTGTTTTCTAGTGTAAAATACAGGCAAAGAGCCCTACATGCTTACTTCCAGAATTTCTAACCTTTTAATTCCTTCCACATCCCCTAGGAGCATCTCTGCCCCCCCCACCCGTACACTATGGTAATAATATAGGTTTACAGTATAAACTGCAGCACCTTCTCAGGCTGCAGAGATGCAAGCTACTCCCTTCTAAGCAATGTACTTGTAAAGCAGCATATTTTTATTTTAAATACATTTAAAAGGTAGAAGACTCTTGTGCATCAGTTACCTAATTAATACCTCACAGCATTCTGTCTCCTTGACAGTGAGCATGCTCACAGTAATTACCCCCTGCTGATGTGGGAATATTATACCCACAACAACATAATCAGCAAACCATGCCCTAAACCAAAGATGAAATTCAAACACCCTTATCCATATTGTCTGCTGTCTTTTCACTTGAAAACGTAACATCCATCCTAATCCAGGTTTTGCAATCACTCAACCAAACAAGTCTGCCACATCACAAGACGGTCCTCCCTCAAAGCCTTATTGTCTCCATGAGAAATGACCTTACTGATGAGCATGCCTTGGTGGCCTACCACTCCCCAGATGTACTAGTAGCCATAGAAACTTGGCTTAAACAAGAAAAAAGTGAAGAAATCTTTCCTCGGGGATATAGGATCATAGGTTCTTATTAAGTACTCGGCTAGTTGCCCTTGTGGGCAATTGTAACCTTATCCAGTGTCCCTTTTTGTGCTTGAATTGATCTGTCCCATTTGGTGTTATATTTGCCTTACCAATCTATTGGTCAATAGTTACATATTACCCCTAGTGAGAATAACTGGGATTGCATCACAGATAACCTGAGGTGACCCAAGCATGGAACAAAGCACTTAGGAGCTGCCTCTGTACATTAGTAGTACAGGATGCAGTTCTGTGGTAAACTTTCTGTTTCCTATCCATAGATCCAAGTGGTGCTTTAATATGGGAAGGGTGAGCTTTGTTTTACATGGATGAGTCTGTTCCTGAGCAGCAGTATCCCTTGTGAGATATATACACGTCCCTCCAAACCATTCTGTTGATGTTGCAGAAGAAGTTTAGATGCCTAGACTGAGTGTGTCTAATGCCAAACTATGTGTGTCTAATGCCATCTGACTTGCTGATATGCAGTAAATCCATCACTATTGAGATAACATCTTACGACTAGACAGAACCCATAAAAAAGGTGAGGGGACCATTATCTACAAGAATACTTTAAACCCGCCCCTGCTCTTTAGTGCCAAAATAATTATAGCATCTTGCAAATTAATGTTCACTAAAGCCTTTGCATTATAGGAGGTTACTTTCCTCTGGAAACAATAAAGTTACTGCTGAAGGATTACTATTTTCAGCATCAAGCAAAATCTCACTTGAGGCAATCATTTTAGGAGACCTAAATATCGAGTGGCAAACTATTGACAGCAACAGTCCTAATGTCATTAATCTGTATGGTTTCACTCAACTTATTTCAATTCCCACAAGCTACAGTAAAAACTTTGGTTGAACCTCTACCTTAGATTGGATGCTAACACACCAAACAAAATCCTCCCAACAGCTGCCTCACCCAGTATCCTAAGCAATCAGCATAGTCATCTTCATAATTAGGCATCATAAACCTAACCAAAAACAGCATCGGTACAACCTTGCTCATAATCTTTCCTCCTTAGCATGGACTAATTCATAGTGGCACTAAAGTCCTTCAACTAGCAGTTTTTTCAAACCCTTGCACTTCATGAAACTGTAGTTCTGTTCAACTCAGTTTTCCTTAACATACTAAATGAACTGGCCCCCAATATGAACCATAAGAATTAAATCAAATTCAGCCCACTGGATCTCAAAAAGTGCTAAACTCATGAAAGTGAGAGACACACCCTGCAAAAAAATGAAAGCAAGTTAAAACTGCAGCTGCCCCCATCAGTATACTATAAATATCTCAGAAACACTACTAAAACTCAAATCAAAACTGATAAAAAACTACTATATTAATACACAGGTGGCAAATTATAACAACCCCAAATCTTTTTGGACAACAGTCGACCATCTGTTAAAACCCAGTATACAACACAACCTGACAGCATAACCAGTGAATGCAACTTTATCCAGACAGTAACCTCTGTTCGTAAACCCTCAGCACAGGCAAACACAGGTTCCTCTCCTCCCTTGTTAGACCCCTAAAACACTTGCACCCAAAGCAGCCTCAATTTCTGCAATCAAAAAAACGTTACTAGCCTTAAAACCTACCATCCC
This sequence comes from Protopterus annectens, assembly GCF_019279795.1. Taxonomy (NCBI): domain Eukaryota; kingdom Metazoa; phylum Chordata; order Ceratodontiformes; family Protopteridae; genus Protopterus; species Protopterus annectens. Next base: position 1,203,931,695 of record NC_056741.1, read on the forward strand.
TGCTCCTGGAAACATACTATCTGAGTACTTAAAAATTGCTGCTGATGCCCTAGCCTTTCGAATCTCTGTTGTAATCAGCTTCTCCATCACTGAAAGCAATGTCTCAACCATATGATAAAAGGTGTGACATGCCTCCTCTCCATAAAGGTGGAAACTCAAATGACCTCTCAAACTTGACCTGTAGCTGTACTATCTCCCTATGAAAACTTGTGAAAAAAGCCTATCCAGTCTCGATTTCCTCAGCTTACTGACTCTGCCTCCTATTCAGTACACAGCATCTGACTCCATCCTTTTCATGGTACATGTACAAAACTTCTGGGTTTTAGAACATCTGTTAACTAATACTGACACTGTGAAAAATGGTGTCCAGAAGTGTAGCTAAGGCAGGGAGAAGGTGGCAACTGCTCTGGCACAAAGTATGAGAGGCAACAGTTGGCCTGCCCCAATTATAATGTATACTGGAATTTAAAAAACAGTATTGCATTTGTGATCAAACCTGAGTGCTGTAGTGCTCCCTGTGTGATCTAAACTGCAGCAAAACATTTTTTTAACTAAAACCTAAGTACTGTAGAGCTTTGTGCAGAGTTTAACCTAGCAACTTCTTAGTTCGTTGTAGCAAACCATTTTCAATAGTTTAAAATACTGCTTTAACTAAATCCTGAGCACTGCAGTACTCCATGCAGATTATAAACTGTAACAACTGCTTGCTACTTTTGTAATGAGCAGTTTGCTACAATTTAAAATTTTTTTTTCTAATAAAATAAAATGTGAGGAAGCAGGGGGGTCAGGGTGCAGAAATGAGACCTAATTGATTTCTGGGGCAGGCAGGAGGGGGGGGGGTGTATCAGACCTAGTAGAAGGAGTGATCCTCTTTGCTCTTCACTTTAATAGTTGAGGGGGACAGTGCACAACTTTGTGGGACATGCACAGGGCACTTGTTGAACTAGCTATTCCTCTGTTGGTCTTAGCAGTTTTTCTAGATTTATCAAAACTTTCGACATTGTATCCCAATAGAAATTGCTTATAAAACTATTTTTTCTAGGAATACATGAAACACCGCTGTCTTGGTTCTCCAGCTACCTCTAAAACAGGGAGTAAAATGGCAAAATGACATCTCCTGTTTCATTCCCATCACACCAGGCTTCCCTCAAGGATCCACTTTAGGTTCCCTGCTGTTCAATATTTTCATTTATAATCTCCATCTAGCTTCTAAACAAGCCACTATGATAGAGAATGCAGACAGCTAAATAATCATCTGTTCTGCTAAAAGCATAGATAAATTAAAACAACTCACTCAAATGTCTTTCACTAGCATAAATGCTTGGCTATCTGATACAAAGCTGATCCTTAACCTCAAAAAAAAAAATAATCAGATTTACCCCCCAAAACTTTCAACTAACTACAAAAATAATTTCAAAATCCCTTCCTCTAACAACACCAACATAGAACTAGTAAGACAAAGTTAGCTTCTAGGAGGTGAGACTTTGTTGTCCTCCTCACCTGCCAGAATTTGGAAAACTCTTCCTTTTACTCTAAGAAACACAGGAGAACACCTTAAAGATACCTGACTCTACTTGCACAACTCCGGGATGATAAATGTTGTCACCTTACTTTTTCTCTTTCTTTCCAAGCACTTTGTCCTCAGTTATTGGTCCAAATTCTCCTCCTCCTTCTCTACCCATCTGTCTCCCTCAGCTTCCTCTACCTATCCTATAACATTCTCTGTCACCATTTCAATAGCCGTTTACTTTTTATTTATTTATGTTACATTTGTCGACTAGTTTTGTCCAGCTGAGTTGATGGCCCTTTTTCAGTGGAGGACTGGGGAGAAAAGCTCCACAAAATTTATATTTGTAAAAGTAGGATGAAGTATAAAAACAAGAAAACATTAACAATTTTTAAATTGGAAATATATAAACAAGAAAACATTAACAGTTTTTAAATTGGAAGTATATAAACTAGAAAACATTAACAATTTTTAAATTGGAAAGAGTAAAGGCATAGAAATTATTTAGAGATATTGAGTTGACATTACACTTAAAATATGTGCAGAAACTGTATGCAAGTTTATGAAACAGTATACAAAGTTTATAGATACTGCTAAGGTGGTTGCAGTTAGTAAAAAAACATACAGGCAGTATATATTTTTTTATTTAGAGAATGGATAGCAAAAGTGGATTTAAGGTTCTCCAGGTTTTTGGGAAGAAAAAAGTAAGAGTTTAGTTTTTTAAGATTCAGAATTAACTGATTGTTAGAGAACCAGGTCTCAACAGAGTTGAAGGTTTTCTGATTAATAGAATGTATGTCAGAGAGGGTGTCTGCAGTGATGATGACTGTAGAGCAGATTGGACAAGGGATGATCGCGGGCAAGAGGTATAAAGTAAATTAGTAAAGATATTGAAGAGTAGTGGCCCAAGAATAGATTATTGGGGCACACCCATTTTGATAAGGAGAGGAGGAGAGAGAGAACTGAGAGCCATTTTACAGATTGTAGTCAGTCAGACAGGAAGCTAGAAAACAGGCAATAGTAGAGGTGGAGAAGATGAGGTTAGTGAGTTTGTCCAGAAGAAAGGAGTGACACTGTGTCAAATGCTTTAACAAGATCTAGGAATAAGCATGACACTAGTTTACTGTTATCTCTGGCCAGAAAAATAGTGTTGATAATGGATAGTAGAGCAGCAGTGGTGCTATGCTTTGGATGAAAGCCATGTTGTGTAGGGCTGAGTAGATTTTCTTGAAGTAAGTGTTCGATGACTTGCTTATGCACACATTTTTCTAATATTTTAGAGAGAGTTGAGAGGATGGCTATGGGTCTTAAATTGGAGATTTCTATGGAGTTACCTCCTTTGTCTATAGGTAGGGTATAGAATTCTTTCCAGATAGAGGGAAATTTTGATTTTGTGAAATTTTGATTCTGTGATAGACCGGCTTATAGAAATTGGGAGGGCTAGAGAGTCTGCTGCTATCTTTAGGAAGTAATAAGGTAGATTGTCAGCAGATGCAGAACAGAGTTTTAGTTTGCAAAGTAGAGATTTAATGTAGCTGGAAGGTATAGGCTTAAGGGAGAATATGCTAGTAGAATTCCGGCTTGAGGGGGATCTGGTGGATTTATAGTGTCAGAATTTTAAGAGACAAGACTTATTTTACTAATGGATTCAGTGAAGTAGGAATTGAAGATTTAAGTGATTTCTTGGGGTGTATTTGTTGGGAAGAGGTTGGGAGATGAGGGGTTACGGGGATGTAGTATTTTATATGAGTGCCAGAATTACTTGGGATTTGATCTTTGTGAAGTGGTGGGTTATTATAGAAATCATTTTTGTCTTTATTGATGTGCTTCTTAGTAATGTTTCTGAGTTCTTTATATTTTTGCAAGTGAATAGGGAGCTTAGTTTTTACCAAGGTTGTCCACATTCTGTCTCTTGCTTTCATCAAGGAGCTGGTAGATTTGTTAACCAGTGGGATATGTTAGATTTGACAAGTATTGTGTGCATGGGTGCCAATGAGTTAAGTATATTTAGGTAAGTTGATTTCAGTGTGTTCACTGCTTTGTCTAGAGGGAGATGGGACACAAATGACCAATTTATTTGGGAGAGGAGAGTATTAAAGGTTTCTTGTTCGAAGTTTGATAGCTTGCTACATTTGATGCATCTGTGTGGTCTGGACAAATGTAGAGAGAATTTTAGAAATTTTACTGGAGAGTGATCACTTAGGGAGTCCGGCAGTATTTCAGGGTTGCAATATTTCTGTGGGTCTGAGACTAGTATCCAGTCAATAAGTGAGTTGGAGGTGTAAGATTTATTAATGTGGGTGGGAGTAGAGATACGCTGGGTGAAGCCATGCAACTTGATACTTAAAGTGGAGTGAGGTGATCAGAGGGACAGTCAATTTATACTGACACCCCTAGAATGATGGTTTCATTATGTATGTGTTGAGTAAGCCAGACCAGAATACCTTCAAGTAGGGGATTATTGTCACCAGGTGGTATATAATTGGCAGCTACAGTGATTTTAAAATGATCAAGTTTAAGGTTGTCAGTTAGGAGTTCAGCAGGTAGAAAAGATAGGGTTTATTTGTCTAGTAATGTGAGTGTAAGATGGTTTGAGTAGACAATAGCTACTCCACCACCTTTTTTTATTTTGGTGGTCTTGTCAAAGTGTATTATACCCTGGAGGGGAGAGTCTTTATCTGAGTTAACAGGTTTTAGCCAAATTTCTATGAGGATAATAATATCTGGGGAGTGAGTTGACATCCAGGCATGGAATTCACTAACTTTATTCAGTACACTACTAATATTCATTAAGTAAATATTCATTGAGAGAGAAAAGTTTCCAGTTAAAGGGTCAGTGGAATTGTTAATATGGGAGAGAGATATAGGGCCTGGATTTGGATGAATATTACCTGATAGTAGAGTTTTAAGGAGGAAGTATACATTGTACAGAGAGGGGTAGTAGATGAAGTACTTTATTTTACCCTTTGAATAATTTGTAGGTGGAAGAAGAAATTTGATTTTGGGAAGGAGAGTTTTTGTAGGAAAGATGGATAGTGAGATTTCAAATGAGTCAAAAGGTTGTGGAATGGCATTTGGGTGGGCAGACGTTAGAGATGAATTTTCAGGTATTAGTTGGATATTATAAGAGGTGAGGAGGTAAAGTAGTAGTAAAGGAGGTGTGCAGAGGAAGATAGGAACATGACTAGTTCAGTCAAATAGGTAGATTAGTAGGAGTAAGCAAGAGGGAAAGGAGGTGGATCATTATAAATATATTATTTATGGTATCAGAGTAAACAGGGGGAAGGGATGGCTCAAGTAGAATGAAATAGGATAGGTAAATGTGTTAGTTATGCAGACCTGGTGATTATCTAGATTTGAGGTGTAGTCTGCTGTATTGGAGAGAATAGGAAGGGGAGGGAAAAGGTGTTATTAGGTATACATTAAATGATATGGGGGCATGTGGAAATGGGGGTAGGGTAGGGGAGTGGAGTGAGCCCAAGCGGGGCTAAATTGAGCAGAGACAGCTCTGAAGAAAAAAACTATCTGTGAGGTGAGAAGTGAAGGCAAGAGTAGAGTGGAGGAAAGATACTAAGCCAAAGCCTGGGAAAATTTGAGTAGAACAGGAGTAAGATGTCCTTGTGCAAACTTTCACTCGAGAGAGGAAAGGTATAGCGATGAGGACTGAGGGAGGGAAATACTAACAGTAAATTATAAGACTCTGGTGAGTTCTTTTAGTAGAAAGCTAAGAAGTGAGCTAAGGCTCAGCAGGTACACAAGAGACTGAAAAGTAGGAAATGAGAGAGAAATGGCAGAGGGGTCAAGTTCTGGTGGTAAGGTACAGATGAATAATTACAAAGTTAAAAAGACAGCAATAAAGTGAGATTATATTGACATACTCTGCTTCATTGGTGGCTGGGGTACAAATAGTGGGGCTACAGTTGGTCAGAGGTTCTTGCTAGTTTGCTAATGCTGGTTTCTGCTCTGAAGGTCAGAGGATTGGGGTTTGAAGGCCCTTTGCACTATGTGAGGCTGGCAGATAGCTGTAGGTTCTACAAAATAAAGAAAGGTTAGAAGGGTGGGGGTTGAGGGCAGAAAATATGGAGACAGAGAGAGGATAAGGAAGGTAGAAAGGGGTTGAATAGAGAACAAATAGAGAGAGAAGCAGAGTTAGGAGAGGTAGGTTAAAATGGTAGCTAAGTGCGGGACTTGGAAGGAAAGATTCAGCAAGAAACTGTAGTAAAAATCATATAGTTAGCAACTCAGCATCTCTATGCAACAGTTTACAAGGCTATATCAAGCAGGTGCAGACAACATGATGCTGCTATTAATTAATGATATGCTTTTTAACCTATGTGTGTGTGTGTGTGTGTGTGTGTGTGTGTGTGTGTGTGTGTGTGTGTGTGTGTGTGTATATATACATATATATATATATATATATATATATATATATATCTATATATATTGATTACTCAGTGCATTGTCCCAAGCCTGGATAAATGGGGAGGGTTGCATCAAGAAGGGCATCCAATATAAAATGTTTGGCAAATAACATATGTGGACAACAATGCAGATTTACATACCAGATCGGTCAAGGCCCAGGTTAACAACGACCGCCACCAGCACTGTTAGCCAACAGGGTGCTGGCAGAAATTGGGCTACTGTTGGTCAAAGGAGAAAAAGAGGGGGAAGGCATGCCTGAAAGCAGAAAGAGAGGAGGAAGGTTAGGAGTGTGGTAGTGAGGGTAGGAACTTTGAATGTTGGCAGTATGACTAGTATATGGAGAGAGCTAGCTGATATGATGGACAGAAGGAAGGCTGATATATCGTGTGTGCAAGAGACCAGATGGAAGGGGCATAAGGCCATCTGTATCAGAGGTGAGTTCAAATTGCTCTATCATGGTGTGGATGGGAGGAGAAATGGGGTAGGGGTTATCCTGAAGGAACAGTATGCCAGGAGTGTTTTGGAGGTGAAAAGAGTGTCAGATAGAGTGATGTTTATGAAGCTGGAAATTGATGATTTAATGATGAATGTTGTTAGTGCATATGCTCCACTAGTTGGGTGTGCAATGGATGAGAAAGAAAAATTTTGAAGTGAGTTGGATGAAGTGGTGATGATTGTACCCAAGGATGAGAGAGTGGTGACTGGGGCAGATTTTAGTGGGCATGTTGGTGAAGGAAACAGAGGGGATGAGGAAGTCATGAGTAGGTATGGTGTTAAGGAGAGGAATGCAGAAGGTCAGACAGTAGTGGATTTTGTGGAAAGGATCGACATAAGTTCTGGAGAGGGTGATTGATAAACGGATACACAGAGTAGTAGAATATATGATGGGAGATGAACAGTTTGGATTCAGATCAGAATGCAGCACAATTGACCCAATGTTTGCATTGAGACAGATACTTGAGAAGAAGCTAGAGATGAGGAGAGAGTCCAACTGGGCATTCCTAGACTTGGAGAAAAGCATATGACAAGGTCCCAAGAAAGCTGATCTAGACAGTACTGTGGTGGTTTGAAGTCCCAGAAACATTGGTAGAATTAGTGCAGGCTATGTACAAGGACCCAATGATTCAAGTATGAACAGTGTTCAGCCTCACAGAGGGGTTCCCAGTGGGAGTGGGTATACATCAGGGTTCAGCTCTGAGCCCACTGCTGTTCATACTGGTGATGGACTACACTAGCAAACAGGTTGGAGGGGATGGATCATCAAAGCTGCTGTATGCAGACAATGTGACATTACAGGCAGATTCTGAGTTAGAACTTCTGCAAAGGATAGGAGAATGGAATGCAAATCTGAAGGCACGTGGGATGAAACTAAGCACAGATAAGACAGTGGTAATAGCAGCAAATTGGGGAAATCAGAAGTTGAGAATAGAGATAGAAGGGAAGATAGTGGAACAGGTAAACAGGTTCAAGTATCTGGGAGGGGTAGTTGAGGAGAAGGGTAGTCTAAATGAAGAGGTCAAAGCTAGAATCAGAGGGGCTGCTGCCAACTGGCATAGAGTATCAGGTGTAATATATGACAGAAGAATACCAAAGAAGCTGAAAAGTAAAGTGTACAAGACATTGGTGTGACCAGTACTACTGTATGATACAGAAACCTGGGCTGTAAAGGCAGAACAGTTGAAGAAGCTAGAGGTGATGGAAATAAAGTGCCTGAGAAAGGTGGTAGGATGCACACTATGGGACAGACGAAATGAGAACATAAGAGCAGAAGCCAAAGTAGCTCTAATTGCAGAAAAGATCAAAGAGAACAAATTACAGTGGTTTGGGGACATGTGTGAAACAGCAGAAGACAATCTGGTGAAGAAGATTTGGGACAGACAGGAAGAAGGTAAGAGAAAGCAAGGACGTCCAGCAAAAGAGGTGGATAGATTGTGTGAAAGAAGATCTGTGACAGTCAGGCAGGAGTGTGGCACTGAATCGAGATAGTTGGTGACAGTTAAGACAATACCCTGACCCCATGTAGCAAAATGTGAAAAATGGAGCTGATGATGATGATGGGCATGGCTGTGGTGAATATGTATTTTAAGTAGAGGGATAAGCATAGGGTGACATACAAGAGTGGTGGAAGATGCGCACAGGTGGATTATATCCTATGCAGGAGGGCCAGTTTGAAGGAGATTGGAAACTGTAAAGTGGTGACAGGGGAAAGTGTAATTAGGCAGCATAGAATGGTGGTCTGTAGGATGAAGCTGGCGATTAGAAGAGGAGGAGGAATATGAGGGCAGCACCAAGGATCAAATGGTGGGAATTGAAAAAGGGTGATTGTGAGGTGGAGTTCAGGGAATAATTAAGACAGGCACTGGGTGGCAGTGAAGAGTTACCAAATAGCTGGGTAACTACAGCAGAGCTAGTAAGGGAGACTGCTAGAAAGGTGCTTGGTGTGACATCTGGACAGAGGAAGGAGGACAAGGAGACCTGGTGGTGAAATGAGGAAGTACAGGAGAGTATACGGAGAAAGAGGTTGGCGAAGAAGTGGGATTGTCAGAGAGATGAAGAAAGTAGACAGGAGTATAAGGAAATGAGGTGCATGGCAAAGAGAGAGGTGGCGAAGGCTAAGGATAAGGCATATGAAGAATTGTATGAAAGGTTGGACACTAAGGAGGGAGAAAAGGACCTGTACCAATTGGCTAGACAGAGGGACCGAGCTAGGAAAGATGTGCAGCAGGTAAGAGTGATAAAGGTAAAGGATAATGAGGGAAACGTACTCACAAGCAAAGAGTGTGTTGAGCAGATGGAAAGCGTACTTTGAGGGGCTGATGAATGAAGAGAATGAGAGAGAGAGAAGGTTGGATGATGTGGGGATAGTGAATCAGGAAGTGCAACAGACTAGCAAGGAAGAACTAAGGATAGCTATGAAGAAGATGAAGAATGGAAAGGCTGTTGGTCTAGATGACATACCTATGAAAGCATGTTAGTGCTTAGGAGAAATGGCAGTGGAGTTTTTAACCAAATTGTTTAATGAAATCTTGGAAAGTGAGAGGATGCCTGAGGAGTGGAGAAAAAGTGTTTTGGTACAGATTTTTAAGAATAAAGGTGATGTGCAGAGCTGTAGTAACTACAGAAAGATAAAACTGATCAGTCACAGCATGAAGTTATGAGAAAGAGTAGTGGAAGCCAGGTTAAGAAGGGAGGTGATGATTAGTGTACAGTAGTATGGTTTCATGCCAGGAAAGAGCACTACAAATGTGATGTTTGCTCGGACAGTATTGATGGAGAAATACAGAGATGGTCAGAAGGAGTTGCATTGTGTCTTTATGTACTTAGAGAAAGCATATGACAGGGTGCCTAGAGAGGAGTTGTGGTACTGTATGAGGAAGTCAGGAGTGGCAGAGAAGTATGTAAGAGTTGTACAGGATATGTACGAAGGTAGTGTGACAATGGTGAGGTCTGCGATGAGAGTGATGGATGTGTTTAAGGTGGTGGTGGGATTACATCAAGGATCAGCTCTGAGCCCTTTCTTATTTGCAATGGTGATGGACAGGTTGACAGACGAGATCAGACAGGAGGCCCCCATGGACTATGATGTTTGCAGATGATATTGTGATCTGTAATGAGAGTAGGGACCAGGTCGAGGAGACACTGGAGAGGTGGAGATATGCTCTAGAGAGCAGAGGAATGAAGGTCAGCAGGACTAAGACAGAATATATGTGTGTGAATGAGAGGGAGGATAGAGGAATGGTGAGGATGCAGGGAGAAGAGTTGGTGAAGGTGGATGAGTTTAAACACTTGGGATCAACAGTTCAGAGTAATGGCGAGTGTGGAAGAGAGGTGAAGAAGAGAGTACAGGCAGGGTGGAGTGGGTGGAGAAGACTGTCAGGAGTGATTTGTGACAGAGTACCAGTAAGAGTGAAAGGGAAGGTCTACAAGAGATAAGTGAGACTAGCTATCTTATATGGGTTGGAGACAGCGGCATTGACAAAAAGGCAGGAGTCAGAGCTGGACATGGCAGAGTTAAAGATGTTAAGATTTGCAATGGGTGTGACGAGGCTGGACAGGATTAGACATAATTATATTAGAGGGTCAGCCCAGGTTGGACGGTTTAGATACAAAACCAGAGAGGCAAGATTGTATTGGTTTGGACATGTGCTGAGGAAGGATGTTGGGTATATTGGGAAAAGGATGTTAAGGATGGAGCTGCCAGGTAAGGGGAAAAGAGGAATGCCTAAGATAAGGTTTATGGATGTGGTGAGAGAAGACATGCGGTGGTTGGTGTGACAGAGCAAGATGCAGAGGACAGGAAGAAATGGAAGCAAATGATCTGCTGTGGCAACCCCTAACGGGAACAGCCTAAAGAAGAAGTCTACCTCTTTTTACTATGTTCTTTATGTAATGTAAATTTTCTGGAGTTGTTTCTCCACAGGACCCTACTGCAAAGGGGAGCTTTCTGCCCAGTGATACCATCCCAGTAAATAAATGCAATAAATAAATATTTATTTGTGGTATTATAGGTCTTCAGATTAATAGAGGCACTGTTGAAGTCCCCAAGAATAATAGTCCTCGTTTCTGTAGCAGAGGACTGAAACTTGTTTAAATGTGCCTTGTGGGTAGTGGGTCTCACAGAAGGGGTTTTGTAGTTAGCCAGAATATAGTGGGAAATCAGTGAGTAGTTCCAGATCAATATCTTGCCATGTAAGTGTAGATGCAATGGGGTTATGACAAAACATGGCCAAAGCGCCACCAGCTATGGCAGAGATGCCCTAAGTGATGGGTCTGAATGTGTGGTAGCATTGAATTCTGGTATATTATCAGTATATTGGAACCATGTTTCACTCATAACATAGATATTGGTATTTTCTAGGGATAGGAAGGCTTCTAACATTTTGCAGCAGTACTTTTAAATTATCCAGGTTTGGTTTGAATAGGTTGGTAGTTTTAGTAAACTGATGTTGCCTAACAAATGGGGTAGAGAAAGTTATTGAAAATATATGAAAGTCTTGAGGGAAGAGCTGTTAGCTGTCCCATACAAAGCAGTTTGAACTGTCAACCATCTCCTTCTGGTCAAACATATATTGGACCCCCCCCATGTAATGTCACAGAAAAGCTCTGGCAGTTGTTAGTCAGTTATGTTTTGTTTATACTGTGGCATCATTCTTACTGAAGTTAAGATGGTGCTTAAGATTATTGGCATACCAGTCTCAGATGCATAATCAGAGAGCTCCTCCATTGAACTTTCCACATAGTCCAAGGATGTGTGTCTTATGTCTTTCACAGCCACATGAACAATGGCCATGTCATATTATATTTGGGGTGAAGGGACTTGGGTATCCTATTAACCTGTCATATGCTAGTACCCAAAAGGTTCTGTCATCTTTTCATTGCACAAGCTAGTGAGTGATGCATCTGTATGTTTTACCTTCTTACCTATGATTACATCCTTTCCATGTGAAATGGCTTGCCAGAGAGGCCATAAGGGATAGGAGTGGTAGGTGGTGGGATACCATATGTATGGTGGACTGTCTATGTACTGCTGAGGGAACTGTGTCTTAGATTTATGCTTCAGAGACCTTTTTTGGCTTAGACAGAGATTTCTTAAGTACCACAGCATATGTTGTCTTAATTTTTGGTGAGTTGTATGGTGACAGGAGATGTGTGTGTACTGACAGTATGTTTTGAAGAGCTGCTACTCTCCAGATTTAGTAGGTATCTCTACATATCACTTGTAGAATTAGGGTGGAAGAGAAGTAAGTGATTTTCTATAAAGATAAGATAGTTTGTGCTCTGCCTGTGGGTGTGGTGGTAGTGCTAGAGACCCTAAAAATGCAGCAGTGGGAGCAGGCTCAAGTAGAAAATGGTCAGCTGGAGGGCATGTAAACAGTGCCAAAAAAAGAAATTGATGTAATTCATGAATAAAGATAAATATTTCTAAAAAAAATGAGTGAAAGGAGACAGATGCTTTTTCTTGAATTATTTTGTTATTCCTCCAAAGAATATTAAGCTGGTTAGTGTTTAGTTGTACAGGTCAATGAACTTTCATTTTTTATTGTAACTGTCTGGACAATTTAAAGATATATTAGCCATTTGTGCTCCTGTACCTCTAACGGTTCTATCACAATGGAAGTAAAATATGTGCTGAGGGTTTAAATTAAAAGGTAGGTACTTTGCCTACAAATGGTATTCTCATGGCATTAATATACTAATAATATTTAAAGAACAGAATTGATGAAGAACAAAGTATAGATCATTATCAGATAATGAGACAATACTACTTTGTTTCCTTAATAAACTATACAAAACATTTGCATACTAGAACTACTACAGATAGAGTAATGTACTTATCATGTTGTGGTAGTGTTTATATGGTGTTACGATGCAAACAGAATGCTATGCTGCAGATGCTCATACTGAAGGGGAAACAGAAAACTTATTTGGTGTACTGTCTAATAAGAAATCAGTGTAATTGTTCTGAAATAACAAGTACTATTGTGCAATACTTTCTTTGGGGAGGGGGGTAGACAATGGATCAAGAAGCATTTCTCGCACTTTGTGATGGAAAAACAGTATACCAGTATTATGTAACAACAAGTGCGGTTCCTTGAAACCTAAAGGGAGTGCACAAAATGGTTTACCTCTAAATGATTGAAGCACCATCATTCAGTTCAGTGGTTTCTGAAAAAAATAAAACAGTATGGAAAAAATCTCCCACCTTCCTCACACCACCCTGCTAAATTATATATACAAAATCCATGGATGCACCCCAGTGTAGATACCCTATCCATAGATGTTCCCCAGTGTACATACCAAATCTGTGGATGTACCCCAGTGTAGATACCTTATCCATAGATGTTCCCAGTGTACATACCAAATCCGTGGATGCACCCCAGTGTAGATACCTTATCCATAGATGTTCCACAGTGTACATACCAAATACGTGGATGCACCCCAGTGTAGATTCCTTATCCATAGATGTTCCCCGGTGTACATACCAAATCCATGGATGCACCCCAGTATAGAAAAGGAGAAAGATCTCAAAAAGTGCTCACAATCTCATACTGTACAATACATTGTAGTGAAACTCTCCATGATTTTAAACTGTCACCCTAAAGCAACTCTTGCACCAATGCTGTACACAACAGTTAGATGAGGCTACACTAAAGCTACTGCCCTAGTTGCTGTGCTGCAATGTTTATTTCCTTTATAGTGTTTATGCGGTAGAAAGTGATGCTAGTACTCTTTACACAATAGTTATAAACCCACATGGGATGGGAAATGTGTTTTATGGACTGGAGCTGTCAGCTTGCTTTGCACTTAAATGACATTATGGTTGAGGGCAATTTTTTACCTTGTTGTCATGAGTGTAAAAAATAACACCGATTATCAGCATAACCCTATTCTGTGACCATTTATGGTAGGGCTGCATAAAACAGCATATAGGGGCTGTATGAAAGGTACTTTACTAATAGAGGACTGTCTTGTAATGTTTGTTTCCCCTTTTTTTTTTTTGCACAATGGATGATGAAAGCAGAATTGCTAAATACAATAAATATTAATACACATGGGTGATGGAAAACATTTCAAAATGGAGCTGTAACATTTTGTTTCACATTTTGCAATGACAGAAAGAAAGATACAACTCTTCAAAATTGCAAATGCCAACATTTTTTATTGTAGTGTTGAGTTGCAAAAAAAAAATAAAGCCATTGGTTAATGCGAATGAAAATGACAGTGACTTGGTTTGATATTCATTTAAAATAATTGCAAATGAAAATATTTCATACTATAGTGTTGGACTGAAAAATAAAATACAGCTACTGTTCATGAGAATGAAAGTGGCAGTGACTCGGTTTCATATTCATGTTGCAAGACATTCCCACAATTTAATACTTAAGAGCATTATATCTCTAGCACTGACAGCATTATGATGGATTTAAGTAGACCTTTTCTTTGTAAGATCTGTCTAATGAGGGGGTTGGCATAATAGTGAAGTTATTTATCTCACAAATAAGATATATATATAGTTTGATTCTCACCAAGGGAAATAGGGCAGGTTTAAAATGGCCCACAGTGGCAACTAGCCTAGTACCTAGCTATGAACCTATGAAGCTTTTCATTTATATCCTATATTCTAATGAAGCTGCCACTGAAACAATGTTATGTGCCTGTGCAGTCCCACAAGCCATCACAAAAATCTGTTGTTGGCCTTGTGACACTGTACCAGGAACTACCTCCTTGGTTGCATACATGGATTTATTATATATGAACTAAAACACGAAGGGAAAAACTATTCATACATGAGGTCACAGAATGTGGTTAGTAAGTTGTATGGTAAATTATAGTTATGCAGATGATATGCTCCCAACCTCAGCATCATATACATTTGAAACTAATAATAAGACTTGACCTCCCATTTCAGGTTATTTTCCAGAAAGCTTATAGATCCATTAATGATTCTGGGTAATAATTATGATTTTATTTACTAGACGTATTGTAGAAAAGGTAGTCAGGAAATCTGACTGTGAATCAGTGTATGATCCAGTGCTTAATACAAACTGGGGGGTAACATATGTGATATTAATTTGTTGTTTACATCTTTATTTCCCTTTTATCAGATTTAACTTGTGTCTTTTTTCAGGTGACTACTCATCACCTGCTGTTAAAAGCTCTACCGCTGGAAGTAGTAAAGGAAAGCCGGTTCCACAGAAGGTAAGCATGTACATAAAGCCTTTCTTATTATAACATTTGAATGCTGGATGTTGTTCTGTGGAGAATAATGACCATGTTTTCGTGGAGCATTGATGAACAGCTAAACACACACACAAAAATTCCCTCAAAACTAGGAACATTGAGTCTCACACTTTAGTTTTAATAAAATTCATTGATCCGTACAGCAGCTGTAATGGTGTTCCATTTGTATTCATTATTATTCACATCTCTCTGCTGTATTAATGATTGGTATTATTATATATCCTTGACTTTGGTGTCTTGGGTAGTTTTCCTTCACTGTTACATATGTAATTACTCCACTTTTATCGCACCTTGGTCTGGTTATGCACAGTACTAGACAGCCAAACGTAACACGAGCTTCTACAAACCTAACCACTATTATGCTTGGTTGAATATTGATTGAATTTCAGTACATCATTGATTTTGCTTATTAGTTTGTCCCTTCTTGGTGCTGATAGTAGGTAGTTAGTGGTGACATCTGATTGATTATTGATTTGTCTGTTTATTTGATATTGACACTTAAAATGTGATCAATTCCAATGATTGTAACAGAATAAAGAAATACAATTACAAGAAGTAGCTACTCACTAAAATATAAAATCAAAAGTTGTTTGGCTGACCTTTTAAATGGGTCTATATTACATGATTGAACGTTTAGTTAATCCAATAACTAAACATCGATCACTAAATAGCGAAGACCCAAAACAGCGAACATCAGTTTCCACACAGGGCAACAATGCCATTGTCCTAAGTAAAAATAAATAAATAAATACATAAACACAAATGAAGTGGGGGCTTTGTCCCCCCCCCGACACACACATATACACACCCCATGTGGGGGGCTGAGTGCCCCACACTCCCCCTAACTAAATATACCAACTCCAAGATCACTCCACATTGAAGAACGTTTAGTTAATCCAATAACTAAACATCGATCACTAAATAGCGAAGACCCAAAACAGCGAACGTCAGTTTCCACACAGGGCAACAATGCCATTGTCCTAAGTAAAAATAAATAAATAAATACATAAACACAAATGAAGTGGGGGGGCTTTGTCCCCCCCCGACACACACATATACACACCCCATGTGGGGGGCTGAGTGCCCCACACTCCCCCTAACTAAATATACCAACTCCAAGATCACTCCACATTGAAGAAAGGGCAAAATCCACGTAACAGCCAAACAACTTGTTTCCCTGACTGGAAACTGACGTTCTTGGTATTGGGTCTTCGATATTTAGTGATCGACGTTTAGTTATCCGATTAACTAAATGTTCAATCATGTAATATAGACCCTTTTAAACTTTCCTTCATATTTTTGTTTTTCACTACAAAATGTTCAAATTCTTTGTTTCTTATATTTTATGTGATTTTAGTCTGATATTGTTTAATA
Organism: Protopterus annectens; assembly: GCF_019279795.1. Classification (NCBI taxonomy): domain Eukaryota; kingdom Metazoa; phylum Chordata; order Ceratodontiformes; family Protopteridae; genus Protopterus; species Protopterus annectens. The sequence goes on from NC_056741.1 coordinate 1,203,947,740, forward strand.
TAAATGAATTACAGATTGCAGTGAATATCTAATGTATTCAGGCATTACTATGCGGATCAGTATGTACTTCAGTGCCTTTGAATGACCCCCCTTGGTTTTGGGTTGGAAACTGCTCCTGGTCCATCTATTTTCTATTTCTGTTCCCATATAAAATAATAATGCATTGTCAAGTACAAGCAGGCAAATGTTAAAAGGACAGTCAAACAAGTCTTGATTTTATATTTTAGTATTTCAAGGTTACTGTCTGCATATAAAGTAACATTATGAGTAACTGGAAGTGATACATTGTCACTACAGTATTTTCATGATGTTGTCCCATATAAAGTAACAGTGTTAGTATTTAGGAGTCTCACACTGACACTCAATATTTCCAAGATGCTTGCACACATTAAGTAATACTTCTAGTAAATGGAAATTCTGCAAAGTCACTCTTTAGAATTTGCTAGTTATTGTCCCCATATAAAGTAACATTATTAATAACTGTGCTGCACTGTTGTTCTGTAGTATTTGCAGGATGCTATCCCATATAAAGTAACATTATTAGTAATTGTGAGTACTACACTATCATTTTGTAATATTTGTAGGATGCTATCCCATTTAAAATCACATTATTAGCAATTGTGAGTACTGCATTGTCATTCTGTAGTATTTGCAGGATGCTGTCCCATACAAAGTAAAATTATCCCATATAAAGTAACATTATTAGTAATTGTGAGTACTACACTATCATTCTGTAATATTTGCAGGATGCTATCCCATTTAAAATAACATTATTAGTAATTGTGAGTACTGCATTGTCATTCTGTAGTATTTGCAGGACGCTGTCCCATACAAAGTAAAATTATCCCATATAAAGTAACATTATTAGTAATTGTGAGTACTGTAATGTCATTCTATAGTATTTGCAGCATGTTGTTCCATATAAAGTAACATTATTAGTAACTAAGAGTATGGTAATGTCATTCTGTAGTATTTGCAGGATGTTCTTCCACATGAAGTATCATTGTTATGCCTCTTAACCTCTTAGAGCACGAAATCTGGACAAAGCCATAAATAATGGGGGAACAAAGGTCCAAAAGTAGGGACAATTTATAAATATTGTTCTTACAAACTTAGAAAGTTGATAGAATAACAGATTTTAAATAAGCATGAATTTTCTGGAGGGTATGAAGCCTGAAACTCAAATGTTTCTCATTATATTCTGACTTTAATCCTCAGTGATTTGATGATTTGCTAGAAACCCACAATTTTATATATTTATAGAGACACACACACAGATATATATATATATATATATATATATATATATATATATATATATACATATATATATATATGTGCAGTGGATATAATAAGTGTACACAGCCAGGTTTTTCTGATATAAAAAATGAGACCACAATAAATTGTTTCAAAACTTTTCCCACCTTTAATGTCACCTATAACCTGTATAATCCAATTGAAAAACAAATCTGTTAGGGGAAAAAAATATAAAAAATAAAAAATGTACAATAAGCTGGTTACCAAAGTGTCCTCACCTTAAACTAATACTTTGTTGAAGCACCTTTTGCTTTAATTATAGCATTCAGTCTTCTTGAGTACACACCTGCCATCAATTAAAGAGACTCTGATTATCCCCATATAAAGTTCAGCTGTCCTAGTAGGATTTTCCTGACATTTATTCAGTTGCCTGCTACAGTAAAAGCCATGGTTCACAGAGAGCATACAACACATCAAAGGGATCTCATTGTTGAAAGGTATCAGTCAGGAGAAGGGTACAAAAAAATTTCCACAGCATTGGATATACCATGGAACACAGTGAAGACAGTCATCAAACAGTGGAGAAAATATGGGACAACAGTGATGTTGCAAAGAACTGGAGTTCCCTCCAAAATTGATGAAAAGACAAGACAAATACTGGTCAGGGAGGCTGCCAGGAGACCTATAGCAGCACTGAAGGAGCTGCAGGAATTTCTGGCAAGTACTGGTTGTGTACTACATGTGACAACAATCTCCCGTATTTTCCATATGTCTGGCCTATGGGGTAGGGTTGCAAGATGGAAGCCTTTTCTTACACAGAAAAACATCCAGGCCTGGCTAAAATTTGCAAAACAGTACATCAGGTCTCCCAAAAGCATGTGGGAAAATGTGTTATGGTCTGATGTGACTGAGGCTGAACTTTTCGGCCACAATTCTAGGTGCAAAAACAACACTTTGCATCACCAAAAGAACATAATCCCCACTGTGTAGCATGGTGGTGGCAGTATCATGTTTTGGGGGTGCTTTTCCTTCAGCTGAAACTGAGGCTTTAGTCAAGGTGGAGGGAATTATGAACAGTTCTAAATACCATTTACTTTTTGGCCCAAATCCTTTAGGCATCTGCTAGAATGCTGAAGATGAAGATGAATTTCACCTTTCAACACGACAATGAATTAAAGTTTTGGAATGAAACAGCCAGAGCCTAGACCTAAATCCAATAGAAAATTTGTGGGATGACCTGAAGAGGGCTGTGCACAAGAGATGACCTCATAATCTGACAAATTTGGAGCACTTTTGCAAGGAAGAGTAGGCAAATATTGCCAAGTCAAGATGTGCCATGCTGATAGACTCCTGCCCAAGAAGACTGAATGTTGTAATTAAATCAAAAGGTGCTTCAACAAAGTATTAGTTTAAGGGTGTGCACACTTATGCACCAGCTTATTGTACGATTTTTACTTTTTATATTTTTCCCCCTAACAGATTTGTTTGTTTTTCCAATGAATTGTACAGGTTATAGGTAACATTAAAGGTGGGAAAAGTTTTGGAATTATTTATTCTAGTCTCATTTTTTATATCACAAAAACCTGACATTTTACCAGGGGTGTGTACACTTTTTATATCCACTGTCATACCTCTCAACTGTACAGATTTTCACAGAATGTCCAGATTTTTGCCTCATATTTTTGGTGTGTTCCTCCTAAAATCGGTACCTTTCTGGCAAATAGCTGAGGATTTAAGTCATTAAATAATGACAAATATTTGAGTTTAAGATGCCACATCCTTCAGAAAATTCATGCTAATGCAAAACCTATTATTGTACCAACGTTCTCAGTTTGTAAGTGCAATATTTAACATCCCTATTTGTCCCCCCCTCATTTTAGCTTTGTCCAGATTTTTTTGCTCTAAGAGGTTGAGAGGTATGTCCACTGTATGTATGTATAATCATAAATATAAATCCAGTTTGTAACACAATGCAATATTGATTTGCAAGTTGCCTAAATTCTTTGTCAAAAATATATAATAACATGTTTTTATGTCTCTCTTTCTCTCTGTGTCCCTCACTGTCTGTTGGCCTCCTCACTGAAGAAAGGTAAGGTGTTGTATTTTTTCTGCCGTTATTGCCGTTCCTTAACCTCACTAGATGTATAATGTTTTGCAGGTTTCTATTCAGCTGCTCACCTCTAGGAAATGGACTTTCACATCTCAGGGCAAATTCCAACCATTATTTTGTACTGTGACATTAAGAACATGCCCTCTAATATTGTTTATATGATTTTTGTTTAAGCAAATATATGTATATAGCATATGACCTGCTTTTCCATAAAAGATGTTTTAATTAATTTGTATTGTGTTTTTTAACCAGGGTAGAGCACTGATCCATATGTACCTTTTTTGGACTGAGGGCACTGCCTGGTTAATTGACTTGATCAGAGTCTCATCGTCAGAAAAATGAGGCTGAGGGACTCAAACCTTGGACCTCAGGGAGCAGCTTATTAACAGCTCACTGTCTTATTCCTTTGCAAAGCCAGACAAATTGCAGATAACCTCTGCCCAGATGTGATGCCCTAGATAAATATATGTATGTATACATTTATTTAGATGGGCATTGGACAATGATATGAAATTTAATGACAACAAAACTAGTGTTATGAACTCCAAATATCCTTATGTCTTTGATAATATTAGAATTAAAGATAAAAGTGTTGTAAAAGACATGGGTATTAAAATTGATGACTCTCTAAGTTCTGGCCCTCATTTACATGATATTATCAGATGATGTTATTGAGAAATGAATATTATTTTTAGAAGTATATTTAGTAGAGACAGGGAGGTATTACTGCCACTTTATAAAACTATAATTAACCCTGTTACAGAGTATTGTGGATGTATATGTGTTTTTGATGGAGTTCAGCAATTGGCTAAGCTTCTGGTGTCATTCCAAGGGGATCCAACAAAAAAAATCCTATCCCTCTACTCGTTTCCCACCTTTCTAGATCTATTAAAGTCTGGTTTTCAGAGTTTGCTGAATTCTGGGCTGTTTTGTAGGTTCGTGTGTTGCCCAGACCTTTCTAAGATAGAAGGAAGCTTCTCTGTTCATCAGTGAGAGTGGTGAGCTTTGTAACAGCCTATCTGTCACTGGAGGAATGGTTTCAGCTCAGAATCTGTAGTTTTATTGGCTGTTTTAGGCTGTTTCTATCCCTTTCATCTTTCTGCTTAAAAACCCGTGTTTGTTCAGTTTTTGAACTTGTATTACCTCAGCAAGAGCCTGCCTGGGTGTCCTGCAGAGTCCTACAGCAGCAGAAAGAGAAAAGGAGACTTTGAGTGGATTAAGTACCTCTGTTTTGCTTTTTATTGCTTGTTTTTGCTAGCTGTATTGTTTCGACCACTTTTTTTATTAACGTTGCTACTTATCTGTACTGTTTTTGAAAAAAAATACTGTTTGCACTTTAAAGTATAATTTTTTAAGTGTTTTCATCTGTTTAACTGTAAAGGGCTACACACTCAAGTGTGATAGCCTATTTTCCATGTTAAAATTGTTTTTATTGCTGAATTTGCTTTAATTTTGAAAAAAAAAAAAAAAAAAAAATCCTATCCCTCTACTCGTTTCCCGCCTTTCTAGATCTAGTAAAGTTTGGTTTTCAGAGTTTGCTGCATTCTGGGCTGTCTTGTAAGTCCCTGTGTTGCCCAGATCTTTCTAAGATAGAGGGGAAGCTTCTCTGCTCATCAGTGAGAGTGGTGAGCTTTGGAACAGCCTATCTGTCATCGGAGGAGTGGTTTCAGCTCAGAAACTGTAGTTTTATTGGACAATTCTCTCCCTTTCATCTTTCTGCTTAAAAACCTGTGTTTGTGTGGTTTTGCACATTGTGCAGCGCTGCTTAGCTAGAATTAAACTATTCCTGATGCCATAAAGTCTGATCTTCAGTTTTTCCCTTAGAACTAGCCAGTTTCTTAATTTTAGCACTTGAATCTGTTTTTCCGTGCTCAGCACTGGTTCAGATCTGTTGTAAGCACTAAATAAGCTACAAATCACTGAAGCACTCAACCTTCCTCATTACCTAGTGGTTAACAGTTTTGTATTTATCTTCCTCAATTTACTTCAAGGAAAACAGCTCCAGTACTTACTTCCCTCACTTGTCTAGAGGAAAATAGTGATACCCAGGCATGTCCAAGGGTTCTATCCTGTCTACCTGATGAATCTGGGCATCTTGGGGCAATGTAGCAATTGCCTCATGTACACTGACAACCCTCTCCTCCTACCATCCAACACTACAACCTGTGAGATGCATTTATCTTGCCAAACTGGAGGCTAAACTCTCTCAACCCAAGACTGAACTTCTCAGTCAAGAAGAGAAGGTAAACACACACCACACTCATCACATAGTCCCACTATACCTTCAACACCAAAACCCACACATAGATACACAAAATCATTCTTGGAGGCTCTCAATAAGAATCTGCCCAAGCAACAGAGACCTCCAAAGCAGAAACGCAAGCAACCTCCACCCCTCAGCACAACCCAAAAGACACATAACACACAGACCCAGTGTGCCACTCAATCACAGCCCATAAGGCAAAACAACGTGCCTAACACATTAGTCATAGGTGACTCTATATTCAGGCACACTGATGTTCCACTCACCAAAATAGACAAGGAGAAGGTTACTGATAGCTGCCTGTCAGGTGCCAGGATTCACCACATAACCCACACACTCAGGTCACAAGTACAAATATCAGTCAGTCATTGTCCATGTTGGTGTGAACAACCTGAGACATACCTCCCTGGACTATATGAAAAGAGACATGGAGGAGCTCTCCGATCTTGTAATCCAAGCAGGTATGACCCTACCCCTGAGTAGCATCCTACCTTCACCCAGAATGATACTGCATTACAAGGACAAAATGATTGATTTCAACAATTGGCTAAGCTTCTGCTGTCATTCCAAAGGGATCCAGTATCTGTCTGCCTGGGATGACATGGTCGACAGACCATAATGCTTTGCCAGAGATGGCCTGCACCTGTCGCCCCTGGGATTCTGGATACTGGCTAATGCTCTTGGCGCCCTTATAGTGCCTTTTTTAGGCAAGGTTCAAATGACAAACCCACCACTGTAACAGATACAGGCAAGAAAAAAATGAGGGTAATCCTACTCAACACTAGATGTCTGAACTTCAAAATGTACAAGACAGTAGACAAAATCAAAGACAAAAAACAGCTCCGGGAACTATAAAGGACGTCTTCTAGATTCCACTGAATGATGCACACCAAATCCAAAACTGAGTAGTCCAATAGAGTAACACAGGTTTATTGAGACACAATGTAGAAATAAAAATGAAAATAAAATTGTAGATCTAACACATCCACTGATTAAGCGCTTTTGTCTCCAATCGGAGACTTCATCAGAATCAATTAACAAAAATTCAGTCCTCATATATATATATATATATATATATATATATATATATATATATATATATACACACATACACACGCTACTAATCGGCTGGCAATATGAATTGAATAATTGATTAAATAATTAATTAATTGATTAATTAATTAATTAATTAATTAATTAGCAATTAACATTGCTTAAAATTTCCCTTTGGAATTCTATAAGAACCCCCCCCCCAAAAACACACACATATACACACCTATGTATACACATAGGCCATTGGCCTAGAAATATGCATAAACAATAATTTGTGTATGCATTACATATCAAAGGTAGTGGATAAAGAGAGACATAAAAAGAAATATATAAAAAAATATATAGAAAATATATATGTAAAAAATAGTATGAAAGGTAAAGCGCACAAAAATACTTGTTTGTTTTGTTGGTTTCCATCCTATTTCAGCACTATCCTTGTTAGAATTAAATAACATAATAATGCATGGTATAACCAAAAACAAGTATCACTGACTTGTGCTACTTTCATATAGTCCATTTAAAAACAGTAACTGCAAGAAACGGCTATCACAACATTTGAGAACATTAATTTATGTATATCCACTACCTTTGATATGTAATGCATACACAAGTTATTGTTTATGCATATTTCTAGGCCAATGGCCTATATGTATACGTAGGTGTGTATATGTGTGTGTTTTTTGGGGAGGGTTCTTATAGAATTCCAAAGGGAAATTTTAAGCAATGTTAATTGCTAATTAATTAATTCATTATGTAATCAATTATTCAATTCATATTGCCAGCCCATTAGTAGCGTGTGTGTATATATATGAGGACTGAATTTTTGTTAATTGATTCTGATTAAGTCTCCGATTGGAGACAAAAGTGCTTAATCAGTGGCTGTGTTAGATCTACAATTTTATTTTCATTTTTTATTTCTACATTGTGTCTCAATAAACCTGTGTTACTCTATTGGTCTACTCGGTTTTTGATTTGGTGTGCATCATTCAGTGGAATCTAGAAGACGTCCTTTATAGTTCCCGGAGCTGTTTTTCGTCTTTGATAAACTTCAAAATGCACTCACTCGAGACACTCCTTAAAATGGAGAACATTGATATATGTGCAGTGACTGAAACCTGGTTCAAGGCTCCAGAGAACACCCCTGCATTACCAGGATATAACTCATACCATACCTTTCGACCATCTAACCAGGACTGGAACACCAAGGGCGGAGGAGTGTCCATATTCATGAAGGATATCCACACCTCCAGGCTAGTTGCCCAAAATAATGCATCTGAAATTATCCATGTGCAACTAACTCTAGAAAAACTACTTGTGTACCAACTCCTTCACTCAATGCTTTCTAGAATTCATAAACCCCAATGCCCTGGATCAACTTATCCACGCCCCCACCAGGGGCAATAATATCCTAGACTTAGTCATTACCAACATGAGTGACAGGTGTTCCACACCTGATGTCAACTCCTCATTGGTCAGATCTGACCATAAGCTAATCACCTTCGATATCCACATCCCTCCCCCACCCCACCCCCATTAAGGAAACCACTGTAAATATTTCTCCAAAGCCAACTTCATGCTTCTTAACACAAAAGTGTCAAACTTCACGACACTCATGCAGATGGACAATACAGTTATGACTGCTGAATCTTATACAAATGCAGTCTATATGCACTTACACGAGTGCATGGATCATGCTATCCCTAGCAGAACCAAGACGCTATCCTCCAAAAAAAGGAAGCCAATCTGGTGGTCCCCTGCTATAAACAAACTCTAAACAGAAGGAAGAAACCATTGCAAAAGAGAGTAAAATCCCATGATTGAAGGAGCTCCCTAGTCAGCCTCAATAAGAAGCTGAGATCCCTCATAAAATCCTCCAAAGCCAGCTATGAAAACAAGATTACCACTGACTCTAAGAACAACCACAAAGTATTTTATAGCTATGTCAAGAACCTCAGCGGCAACACCCAGATATGCTGTGAGTTACAGCACAATGGCACAAAAATTATGGAACCAACTGATATCACCAACATCCTGGCTTATAGGTTCAGTGCCAACTTTACACCCCATCCCCTAAAGGTCCCATATCCATACTGGAAGAATACACTGCCCCTGCAATCACAGCTGAGCAGGTAAAAACTGAGCTCTCCAAAGCCAAGAACACAGCATCCATGAGACCGGACAACATCCCAGGCTGTGTTCTACAAGAACTTCACTATGAACCCCCCCCCCACCTAAGCACCATGTTCAATCACAGCCTCACGTCAAGCATTGTACCCACTGAATGGTGCACAACAACAGGTATACCACTCCACAAAGGGGGAGACACCACAAACGCCAGGAACTATTGCCCTATTAGCCTGGTGAGCCTGATTTGCAAGGCCATGGAACATATCATCATGGAGCTCATAAACAAAGAGACTGGTAACCTCCAAACTCTGGACCCCACCCACTTCAGGTTTGTGAAGGGCAGAGCATGCCTCCTGAACCTGATCAACTTCTTTGAAACAGTCAGTAGATGAGGGTAAGACAGTTCACACAGTCTACCTTGACCTTGCCAAGGCTTTGGACACCATCACCCATTCTGGAATCATAGATAAACTCACTAAACTAGGTATAAATCCATATGTCACAAGATGGGTTGTCAACTGGCTCACTGACAGAACCCACACTGGAAAAGTTGCAGACTCCAAATCTGACTTCAAACCTGTGACAAGTGGAGAACCACAGGGTTCAGTCTTGGGTCCTCTCCTGTTTGGTATCTACTTTTCTGAAGTACAGACTAACACAGAGGTCCTCTGGCTGATGCAGTTTGCAGATGACTGCAAATTAGGTGCCATAGTTGAGTACCCAAACAACTTGGACATCCGACAGAAGGTCCTCACTGAGACTGATGCCTGGTGTCAGAGTAACGTCCTCAAGTTCAATGCCAAAAAGTGCATTGCCACCCCCTTTGGTAAAAACTCGGTACCCATTAACTACCACATAAGTGGCAGTCCACTTAATGCTGAAGGTGTGATAAGAGACCTTTGGACTCAGGTGGACAGTAGTCTCTCCTTTGAAAGTCACATCACCACAGTACTCGGGAAATCCTTCTACGTGGCATACCTCATCAGGAAAGGGTTCTCATCCAGGAAAAAAAGTGGTCATTGCTCCCCTCTACTCGGCTCTCATTAGACCCATTATTGAGTACAATGCCTCTTTTGGAATGTACCTCATAAGACATGCAATAGCTGGAAAGGCCACAAAAATACCTCACAAAGAGGATTACAGGACTTAAATAGATGCTTTACGCTGACCATCTCAGAAAACTCCAGCTTTACTCCATAGCATATCACCTACTCTGAGGTGATCTCTGCCTAACGTACAAAGCTATGTCAAACCCAGAGCTGTTGGACATGCTACACCTAAAGAAATCCCAATCCCTCTGAGCTACATGCTCCAGGGACCTAAACCTTGTCACCACAATAAACAGAACATGCTGGAGGGATAGATTCCTGTCCCAGAGACTTCCCATACTCTGGAACAAGCTATCTATCCATGTCAAGTAGAGTTCCTCATTAGCACTCTTCAAGAAAAATCTTGATGAGTGGATGAGAAATAGGAAATTCACCCTGTGAATCACTTCTGTAGCTCTACTTGACAGGGGAACAGGACAATAACCTTCTTGGGTGGCGAAAGCCAGGGAACCTTGTTGGCTGGGCTTACATAGGCCCTTGGGCCAATAGCCTAGTAACTACATATGAACCTACAGATTGGAAAGAATTCAAAGGAATTTTACTAGAAGGATAAAAGAAATGCTTGGTTAAATTATCAAAACAGATTTAAGCTATTATCTTTGTTCACAATTAACTATAAGTTAGTCATGGGAGATTTAATTACTATTTATAAATGTGTTAATTATATCAGTTTGGGGATGTTTTGCATTTTTATAGTAGAACACGCCTACTGAATACCAGGAATAATTATTTTGTTGATGGTCTTGTAGGTTCATTGACTGGGTGACATAATGTTTTTCATAGGAGGGCTAGTTACTTGTGAAATAATCTGTTATGGGTCAGGAAATCTAAATCAGTTAATTCTTTAAAAAACTGGATCTTTGGATTGTCTCCAGAGTATCTGACCTGGGGCTTTATGGTGGCAAGCTCTTTGAAGGCCTTTATAGATACTGAGCTTGATCTCTCTAACATTGAACATTCATACCCTGGATTCTTTTGGTGAGAAACCTGTGTGTGCATTCCAACTGTTGCATATGCCTCATCAGGTACATGCCAAAGGAGGCATTTTACTCAATGACTGATCTGCTAAGAGCTGAGTAAAGTGGTACTATAACCTCCTTGCACCTGGATGCCATACCCTTATTTATAAGTTGGGATACAATGATTTTCTTACTACTTTGGCTTCATATTGCTCAAAGGCCAGATTACTGTCTGCATATGTTCTCGGATCTGTAAGTACTGTGTCAAATCTTAGGGTTGTCTTATTGATGGAGTATTTAACCTGAATGGATGTTTTCCCAAAAGTTGCTATAATGCACTTCTTGGCATTGAGTTTTAATCCATGGCTTTGGCACCAGTCATTTGTATATGTTAGATCCTCCTGCAGGATTGTAGTGTTATAGAGGAATTTATGCTAGCTCCCAATATGCAATCATCTGTGAACTTGATGAGCCAGAGGCTCTTGACCTCTGAAAAGAAGATGTGAAATAGGAGTGGGATAGCACTGCGTCCTGAGGTACTCTGTTGGTGACCAGTCACTTGTTGGAGGTGGTCTTACCAATCTTGACTTCCTGAGTCCTATCTGTAAGCAAGTTAGCAATCCAGAAGGATAAAATGACAGAGTGAGGCAATTCCTTTCCACTTATACTACACATGACTTATACAGCCCTTGCTTAACTTCATCTTGTAAGTGACATAGTTAGTAAATGTATTTTAGTCTATGTGTACTGCTGTGTCTCTGTATTTATTACCATTGGTTAGATGAATTGACTATGAATAGTCAGCACAGTTAAATGAAAGCAAAAATGGATGAGCCAACCTCCTTGAACCACGTGTTAAGTCTGTTCCCATTTAAAAAGTTAGCGCTGCTAAAGTGCAAGGATGAGTAGTTTTTCATATCTGAGTATGGGCTGAGTCAAGGCCATGACTGCATTTGGCTGCAGACTTACCAGTATATTCTTAGACCACACTTTTTATTGTTAATGCTGGTGACTTCTACAGATTTATTTTGCCCCAGTAGTTGTTTGAACTTTGACATTTTATTTTTTCAGTTCGTGTATTATTGGTGTTCAATATTTCTAATGCATTTATTTATTTTTTTATTACAGTTCATGATTGTTTCATTTATTCAGTGTTTATACACTTGTTATTGTACTATTGATACAGTTACATACTTTTTCCATAAGTCTTATACAAGAGATTTAAGTTTAAGCTCTCAAATAAAGTTGAAGATGAATTTTGATCCAATAAATTGTAAGCTAGAAGACGTAAAGTGAAATTATAAGATGAATGCTAAACTGAAAAAACAAAACACTGTAAAACAATAATTTCATAAGTATAAACTAATGGTCCCTAATCTAAATTATAAGACATTGCAACAATTAAGTGTAAAATGCATGAGAAGTATTAATGCAACTAAAAGTGTCATTTAATGAGCAAATTCCTCCCAGTCTAAATTCTAAAACTGTCTGATCAGTTTTAGCACTGCATGCAATACATAATAGAAAGCTCTCAAGTAAAATGAAATTTAATTATATTTCTAAACCAAATGCATAACAACTTTAAAGTCCCTGTACAATGTACAATTTTAAAGCTGACTGCACTAAAACTCTCAGTAAATATTGACCGAGACAAAACCCACAAGATGACGTGCCTTCCATTTTATTCTTATTCCATTGCCCTTAGAACCACTCAAATGTTTTGAAACTAGAAGGCACCATATTTCTTTTATAAACATATTTTCTAGAGTTTTGCCCTGCAGAAATATTCATCTGCTGATCTAACTTTTTTGTTGGAAACATTTGTTGAGGAAAGAATGACAGAAACAGTCCAACATACACTGGAGTGTTGAGATCTGCATTGATATGTTGTAGCAACTGTTGGTGAATATCTCACTTTTTAAATTATTTAACTGCTGTGGATTTTTCGCTTCCAAGTGATTTATACTTTTTCATTTTAGGAAATTCCCAAAAAATAATAAGATCAACCTGATCTAAATAACTGCTTCAACAAAAGTAATGTGTAGTAACAAAAAGAATTACTTGTTCTACCTAAATAGATAAAAACATTGCTAAGCTTGTAGCATAACTTCAGTCCAATCATTCCTTCTCTTCCATTTTTGTTTCTGTTTAATTTACAGAATACAAAACCTTTTTCGTATCTGCTATGGAATGTTAATTTGCTCAACAAATGTGAAATTGTCTCTTGAACATCAAGAGTGACTCTTTTATCTGGATATGAACTGTAACAGCTATCACGGTGATTGGGCATTCTAAAGAAAGACTACATTTGGTGTCATGTAGAAGAAGGGAAACATTTTGTTTCTCTATTCAGTTATTTTATTTTGTTTTAAATTTTCAGTATCCTTAACTTATACTTATTGTAGTGAACTAAGTAGGTAAAAGAGATTTACATTTTTATACAATGTTTAAATTGTGAAATTTTTATAGAAACTAAAACATAACTAGTTGGGAAAGAGTTACATAACAGCAGTTTGATATTGGATGAAATAGTCCCCGTAGAATATATTTTAAGTACGTGTTGTCAAAATGTAAAAAAACAGCAAAGTCATAGTCATGTGCTTAATATACAGAAAAACATGTTAATGCATATCTTACTCTCACAGAATGAAGATGTTTGTAAGAAAAGAAAGTGGTGATTCTATAGGTCAGAATAAGAAGTGTAGCTCATTGTTGTGTAGAATGGTGTGACTAAAAGAAGATGTTTAGGTGGGAGAGTTGGAACACTAAGTGTGACAGGCTACTTGCTTAATATCAGAGAGTATCGGAATGAAACACACATGTTCCGTATTAAAGCCATGGGTCACAGGGAGGTTGATTGCTACTGCAGAAGATGAATTATGAAAAATGTACATGTGATTCATCTGTGACTAGTTTCTTCACAGAAATGCTTGCGATGCATACCTCTCAACTGTACAGATTTTCACAGAATGTCCAGATTTTTGCCTCATATTTTTGGTCCATTTCTCATAAATTGTGGTTTTCTGGCAAATCGTTGACAAATTATTGAGGGTTGAAGTAAAAAAATAATGACAGACGTTTCAGTTTCAGACTTCATACTCTTCAGAAAATTCATGCTAATGCAAAACATGTTATTCTATCAATTTTCCTAGTTTGTAAGTGCAATATTTACAAAGTGTCCCTATTTGTGGGCCTTGTCCCCCCCATTATTGATGGCTTTGTCCAGATTTCTTGCTCTAAGAGGTTGAGAGGTATGTTGCAGTGTACTGGATGACATCTGGTGTCCTAAACTGTGTGAGACAGCACTTAGATCTTGGAAACCACCTTCTATTTTATAATAATATCTAAGTATATGGGATGTGAACTGTGGTATCATCTGTGACCACAGAATAAAGTCAGAATAGTCTTTTAAGGAAAGAGTTTAGAGAGAATATTTTTGCCTTTTTTTCAAAAACCAAATAGTACTAGAAGGGACGCATGCAAGTTTTCTAATATAAGGGATTTGGTATCAGTGAGTCCCCAGGTACTATGAAAATTATTACACCACCTTACATATAATACTACTTGAAGAGAGACATACAAGTTTACTAATATAAGGGATTGGGTATCACTAAGTGCCCCTGTTCTGTGGAAACTATTACATCATATATATATATATATATATATATATATATATATATATATATATATATATATATATATACTCATACATATATATATATATATATATATATATATATATATATATATATACATATATATATATATATATATATATATATATATATATATATGGGTCTACTTCATATGATCGAAAGACCATTTGACCTAAACCCATTTGATCGAAAGTTCATATGATCGAAAACCAGTATTCAAGGCAAATAACAAGGATTTGTCCCCCTCCCCAGTGTCGTGTGACCCTGGAGTTGGTATATATAGTTGGGGGGGTGTGGGGGGATTACGAGATCATATGACTATGTTTTCTGCCCCAGTAATGAAACTAGCCATAGGCAGTTTCTACTCCCTGTTCTATCCCATCCTTCTCAGATTCTCACATTTTGTAAGGCCTGTCCAATCCCATCCTTCCTAGAATCCCATGTTTTTTAAGGCCTTGACTGTCACAGATTCTACCATCAATTATGCCAGTTGGTTCCATCTGTTCCCAGCTGCTAAATGAAAAAAATATTTTCTGATTCATTTGCTGCTTATATGCCTCCACCTTGCTACAATGTTATTTCTTTCCAGTGCAGTTTGTTACTTATTACCATATCAGGGTTTATACTAAAGGAACGCTCATACAGCACTTAACTGTGAAGAGAAAATATCTATTCACTACTTCATTTATTTTTGAATACACACTTACCCAGTTCGGGATCATGGGACTACAGAGACTTTTCTAGAAATGAGAGAGCACTATTGTCTTCTGTCTCTTCTCAACTCTACTGGTCTAGTCTTAATGCCTCATTATGTGCCACACCTTTCATTGACTCTACTGCCCTAGTTACCTTCCTCTGCACCCTTTCTAGCATTCTGACTCCCTTCCACAGTGAGGCATCATGAACTGTATACAGTACTCCCATTTATGACCTTAGCAATGCCTTCTGGAGGAGAATTATCACTTTTTGTCTCTGAATTTCGCTATCCCTACATATATGCATCTAGGCCTGTCTTCTCTTCAGAAGAGTTATAGTCTGCCTCCACAGTGCATAATCTACCCTGAATTTCATTTTGGAAGTGTGGCACCAACAAGAAGTTTGAAGTGAAACAAAAGTATGACATAGGCTATGACTCTATTCTTCTTACAGCCCTCTTCATGCCCCACATCCACTTGCCCTCATATTCTCTACCTAATAATTCTGTCAACAGAAACTAGACTGCTATAGTGGTTCTTATATGAGATTGGAGATAAGCATATTAAATAGAGGCTGATCCAGAATCATGCACTGTGATACTTTTCTTAACTTCCGTACCTGACAAGACCCCCTCATTTTTCCACTTATTAGACCACTTTCCAACCATCCACTTAGCTTTCTGCTCTCTCTTGCCTTTGAAGAGTCTACAGTATGGGATGAGTGAAAACCTTTGTTGAAGTCCAGATATTTGCTTCTGTCCATTTCGCTGGTGACCTAGTCACAGAATTGCACCACTTTAGTATAGCAGGATGTTATAAGTTCATAGGTAGGTACTAGGCTATCTGCCCGAAGGCATTTATAAGCCTAGCCAGAATGTGTTGGCTTTCATCACCCCCTTAGATTAGTTCCCTGAGTCTCTGTCCAGCAGAGCCACTGAAGTGATCCCCGAGGTAAACTTTCTGTTTCCCATCCACTCGTCAAGGTTTCTTTTGAAGAGTGTTAGCAAGGAGCTCTGCCTAATGTAGATTGGGATCTTGTTCCCAAGTATGGGAAGTCTCTGGGACAAGAATCTATCCCTCCAGCACATCCTATTTATTGTTGTGGTGATGTTTAGATCCCTAGAGCGTGTGGCTCGAGAGGATAAGGTTGTCTTTAGGTGGCGCATGTCCATCAATTCTGGGTTGGACATGGCCTTGTATGTCAGGCAGAGATCACCTCTGAGTAGGCGGTATGCAACCGAGTTCAGCTGTAATTTCTTCAGTCGAGCTGCATAGGGCATCTGTTTGAGGCCAGTGATCCTCTTGGTGAGGTACTTCTGTGGTCTTTCCAGCTGTTGCAGGTGTCTTGTAAGGTACATCCCAAATGGGGGCGTTGTACTCTATGATGGGTCTGATGAGTGATGAGTAGAAGGGCACAATGACCTCTTTTGATCAGGATGTGAACCCTTTTGGGATTAGGTGGGCCACATAGAAGGATTTTCTAACCACTTTGGCAATGTGATTATCAAAGGTGAGATTACTATCTACTTGGGTCTCCAGATCCCTTATTACATCTTCCGTATTTAGGGGACTACCACCTATGTGGTAGTTTGTGGGTACTTTGTTTTTTCCAAAGGGGATGACTATGCACTTTTTAGCATTTAGCTTGAGGCCATGATTTTGACACCAGGTATCCGTCTCAGTGAGACCCTTTTGGAGGATGTCTGTGTCAGCCAGGGAGTCAGTTATAGCCCCTAGTTTGCAGTCATCTGCGAACTTGGTCAGCCATAGTCCTCCTGTGCTTGTCTGTACCTCTGAGAAGTATATGCCAAACAGGAGGGGTCCTAGGACTGAGCCCTGGGGAACGCCACTTGTAACCATTTTAGAGTCAGACGTAGCTCCCGCAACTCTCACCATGTGGGTTCTGTCCATGAGCCAGTTGGCAACCCATCTTGTGACATAGGGGTTTATGTTCAGGCTGGTGAGCTAGTCTATAATACCAGAATGTGGAATGGTGTCAAAGGCCTTTGCGAGGTCTAGGTTGGCTGTGTGTACCACCTTTCCCTCATCTATAGCCTTGGTAACTGTCTCAAAGAAGTCCACCAGGTTTAGGAGGCATGATCTGCCCTTAACAAAGCCGAACTGGATAGGGTCCAGTGTTTGGAGGTTCCCAATGTCTCTGTTAATGAGTTCCATAATGATATGCTCCTTAGCCTTGCAGACCAAGCTATTCAGGTTTAGAGTGATAGTTCCCGGGGTCTGTTGTGGCACTACCTTTGTGGAGCGGAATAACCATTGCTGTATGTCACTCTATGGGTACATAGCCTGTGGAGAGGCTAAGTTTGAACAGTGTGTTTAGGTGAGGGGTTAGTTCATATTTGAGCTCATGCAGGACGCAGCTTGGGACACCGTCCGGTCCCATTGATGCTGTGTTTTTGGCTTTGTAGAGGGCTGTTTTAACCTGAGTGTCTGTGATTTCAGGGTCTCTACATTCTTCTGTTATGGTTATGGGCCCTTTTGGGGGTGAGAGGGGGGTTAAGTTTGCACTGAACTTGTCTGCCAGGATGCTGGCAATATTGGTCGGTTCAGTGTATTTTGTGCCATTCTGCACTAACTCCGAGCAGATCTGAGCATTGCCACTTAGATTCTTGACATAGCTAAAGAATGCCTTGTGTTTATCTTTGGAGTCCTTGGCAATTTTTCTTTCAAAGCTCACCTTGGATGATTTTATGAGGGATCGTAGTGTATTGCTGATACTGAAAATGGATGTCTTCCCTTCTTGTTATTTTACTCTTTTCTGTACTAGTTTCCTCCATCTATTGTATAGCTTGTTTATGGCAGAAGTCCACCAGACTGGTTTCCTTTTCTTGAAGGAGTGAGTCTTGGTTTTGCTTGGGATGGCATGATCCATGCATTCTTGTAGGTGCCCATAGAATGCATTAGTAAAGGATTTTGCAGCTTGGACAGCGTTATCCTTCAGCATGGGGGCTTTAAAACTTTCCACCTCGATCTTAAGTAACATGAACTTTGCTTTTGAAAAGTTTTTCATGGTGGTTTTCTTGTCTGGAGGTGGGGGTAGAATGTGGATATCCAAAGTGATTTGTTTATTGTCAGATCTAACCAGCGAGGGGTTGACCTCCGGCATAGAACACCGGTCACCCATGTTGGCGATGACCAGGTCCAATATGTTGTCACCTCTGGTGGGAGTGTTGACCAGTTGAACCAGGGCATTTGAGTTTATAAATTCTAGGAAATGTTGGGCAAGGGAGTTAGTACTTGAGTAGTTCTCCCAGTTAATGTTTGGGTAATTGAAATCACCCAATATTAGGGTGTTTGGTAGGACCTTTATGTTTCCCAGTGTTTCCAGAAACACGAAATGGGGGTCCTGGGACATTGTGGGTGATCTGTAGCAAACTACAATTTAAATTGCAGTTTTGCCTGTTGTTAGTTGCACGTTGATGATCTCTGAAGCATCATGCTGTGCCACTAACCTGGAGGTGTGGGCATCCTTGATGAATATGGATACGCCCCCGCCTTTTGTATTCCGGTTTGGATTCTGTGGCTGAAATGTATGGTATGAGTTGTAGCCTGGTAGTGCTGGGGTGCTCTCTGGAGCCTTAAACCAGGTTTCTGTTACTGCACATGTATCGATTTTCTCCATATTGAGGAGTGCCTTTGACTGTGTGCATTTTGAGGTTCAGACTTCTGGCATTGAGTAGCATTACCCTCAGTTTTTTGTTACTTCTGCTATTTACGGCAGTGGCTTTGTCTTTTGAGCATTGCCTAAAAAAGCCACTATGGGGGTGGCAAGAGCCTTGGCTAGTATTTCAAAGCCTAGGGATGACAGGTTCAAGCTGTCTCTAGTGAAGCAGCGTGGCTTGTTGAGCATATCATCCCAGGCAGACAGACACTGGATCCCCTTTGAATGACACCAGAAACTTAGCCAATTGTTGAAATTGAGAATGTTTTCTTTATACCGTGGTATCATTCTTGGTGTGCAGGATGCTACTCAGGGTCAGGGTCATACCAGCCTGGGCTACATGATCAGAGAGCTCTTCCATGTCTCTTTTCATGTAGTTCAGAGAGGTACAGCTCAGGTCATTCACACCAACATGGACAATGACAGAGTCATATTTGTACTTATTCTGGAGTGACCTGAGTGCTTGTGTTATGTGGCGGACCCTGGCGCCCGACAGCAGCTAACAGTAACCTTCTCCTTATTCAGCCTAGTGAGTGGGACGTCAGTGTGCCTGACTATAGAGTCACCTATTACTAGTATGTTGGGTATGTTATTTTGCCTTAAGGGCTGTGATTGCATGGCACACTGGTTTTGTGAAGTATGTGTTTCATGGTTTGTGTTGGGGGGCAGAGGTTGCTTGGATGTTTGCTTTGGAGGTCTCTGTTGCTTTTGCAGATTTTTATTTAGAGCCTCTGAGTATGTTTTTGTGTATTTATGTGTGTTTTTTGCCAGTGCAGGTTTCATAGGTCTATGTGAGACTGGTGGTGTGATGCAAGTATTTCCCTTCTCCTCTTAACTGTCTGATCCAGTCTTGGGTTGAAAGAGCTTAGCCTCCAGTTTGGCTGTATAATTGCATCTCTCGCATGTATTAGTGTTTGGTGGTAGGAGGAGAGGGCTGTCTGTGTACATGAGGCAGTTGTAATATTGCCTCAAAATGCCCAGATTCACCAGTTTGACTGGAGGGTACACCTGAAACTGCCCTTTGGCCATGCCTGGATAGGTACAATGAACTGTTTTACTGGATGGCTGGTAAGGATGAATAGAGAGCCTTGTCCTTCTGTACGGTACAGGAGGGTCTAGTGCTAGGGTTTATAAGTGATTGCTATAAGTTTTGAGCAAGTGCCAGGCTGAGAAATGAATGGCTTGAGTGCTTAAGTTGAAAGTTTGTCTAGTTCCAAAGGAAAATTTGAAGAGGAGACTTTGTGGAGCCGGGAATAGTTTTACACTAGCTAACCGGCACTGCCCGGCGCTCAAAACTGGGAAAATATAGTATTTATAGCAGTTAAATGAAAGAGATAGAAATTTGCCCAAAATGGCCAATAAACTACTAATTTCTGGGCTGAAACCACTCCTCCAGGGACAGGATAGGCTGCTCAAAGCTCCCCTCTCTCACAGGTGAACAGAGAACTCCCTTCTATCCAAGTAAGGTATGGGCAAACACAGAGATTTGTAACACAGCCCTAAATTCAGCACTAACCTGAAAACTGGACTATACTAGCTTAGAAAGGTGGGAAAGAAGTATATATATATATATATATATATATATATATATATATATATATATATATATATATATATATATATATTTTTTTAGAAAATAAAGCAGATACACTCATATAAAAACAATAGAAAATGAACAAACTGATTTAAACAAGTTACCCAATTAACCAGACAAAAAGCTCAAAACTGATCCCTGTTCCAGCAGTCTTCAATCAGACAAGTTCTAACTGCACACCCCTGCTTATTAGGGTGCAGGGGAACCTTCTCCAAAAAAGATGGCCTGGATCAGTGCTCAAGTTATACAAACAAAGCTAGATTCAGCAGCCCTGAATTTGGTCTATGCTACAGCAACAAGCCACACCAATTTCAAAAAGAAACATTTCAAATAAGCAGGCACAATAAGCCTGTGACCAGATATTCCCAGCTCAGAAGTGTAGAATCCAGCCTCTCCTCCCACAAGAGTGCAGACCACAAACCTTTTTAATGTAGAATAACTGGCCTGAAACCCAAGTGTTTAAGCCAGAACTAATGCACTTTTAGAACAGCAGACACTGGGCCTTCAATCAGCAATTCTCAGCTTAGAAGGATGTAAGCTACCTGTCCTGCCACAACAGTGCAGCCCACAAACCTTCTTAATGTAAAACAGCCTGCATGAAACCCAAGTGCTTAAACCAAAAGACTTAGAATAACAGTTACAATTTAATCAGGCTACTACCAAGCAGTAATAAATGCAGCAGATTAAATAAAATCCAGTACTTTTAAGAAAAGCAAAATAAAGCAGGAGGAAAGACAAATACAGTAAAAGCAAATGAATAAACTGCAATTTTTTTTGGGCCTTCTCAAATCTTCTCTCTGTATTAAGTAGAGTGAACAATAGACTCAGAATATGATCTCACTGTACTCAGTTAAGTGAGCAAATGAGATGGACCCAGGAGGAGTGTTCTAATACAGACATACAGGAGGGGCGGGCAATTCCAGAGTCACCAACACTAATAGCAGCACAAGAACAGGGAGTGCAGAGTGACACACAGCACACTGTTCAGAAACACACAATTAGGAAACAGAAAAAATGAAAATATAGTACTTTTAAAACTGCAAGTTTGTACTTAACAGAATACTAAAATACACTACTGCAAGTTTCACTTAGCTTCAGCTTCTAATGCAGATGTTTGTAGCCAAGCAAGTCTCTCAGGAGTTGAGCATAAAATGATTTCTCAAACTTTATGGCTAGCACTTAAAGTACAGAGGAATCCCTCTAGGCTATTAAATATCAGATAACAAAGAAGTGATAACACCACCCCCTCGTATAGCAAACAGACACACAGCACACTGTTCAGAAACACACAAATAGGAAACAGAAAAAATGAAAATACAGTACTTTTAAAACTGCAAGTTTATACTTAACAGAATACTAAAATGCACTACTGTAAGTTTCACTTAGCTTCAGCTTCTAATGCAGATGTTTGTAGCCAAGCAAGTTTCTCAGGAGTTGAGCATAAAATGATTTCTCAAACTTTGTGGCTAGCACTTAAAGTACAGCATGCAATACTTTAACCAATAGACTTCATTTTTACTGTGCCAGTCTACCACTCATGTACAATATCCTTCAATCTGAAACAAGGCTTGGTTGGAACTAACAGTCTGGAGTCACATATAAGTTCTTTGTCACACAAGTATCCACTACTTCCCAGCAGTGACAGCACAGTATAAGTTATTACTTGCAGGTCATATTTTGCTTTCTTAGTATAGCAGCATTTGTTACATGTAACTGTAGAAATGAATGTGAGTGTGCTTCAACATGCATGTACTACATGATCAGTATCATATCAATGTGCATGCTCTTCAACATGCATGTACTACATGATCAGTATCATACCAATGTGCATGCTCTTCAACATGCATTCAGTGCATGATCAGTATCATACCAATGTCCATGCTCTTCAATATGCATGTACTACATGATCAGTATCACACCAATGTACATTCTCTTCAACATGCATGTACTGCACGATCAGTATCATTTTTCTTGCTTCTGCTCCTTCAAAACAATATTTGAGAAAATTGCACTAATGACAACCTACTGTGTGTAGTATAGGGTTTGAATCCTGCAGCCTTCATTTGCCAAATATGTGACTCTGAGCAAGTCAGTTAACTGAATAGCTATCCTGAGTTGCCCCTGAAAATGTATACTTGTGCCCACTGGGCTTACCTGGTTAATAAAATAAAAGTTTGATATATATATATATATATATATATATATATATATATATATATATATATATATATATTTATTTATATATATATATATATATATATATATATATATATATATATTTATATATATATGGTTCTAGGAAGATCGAAACAGACAAGACCGACACGACTTCACCGGCGAAATGATCGACACTACAAACCACAGGTAAGGGGTTTAAAATTCGCTAATCAAGCCTACCATGTTCAGGTAAGGTGGCAGTGTTATGCATGTGTTAAATTTAAACCCCTTACCTGAACATGGTAGGCTTGATTAGCGAATTTTAAACCCCTTACCTGTGGTTTGTAGTGTCGATCATTTCCGTGTCGGTGTTTTCGCGTCGGTGAAGTCGGTGTCGGTCTTGTCTGTTTCGATCTTCCGTCCTACAACCATATATATATATATATATATATATATATATATATATATATATATGTGTGTGTGTGTAGATAAGCAACTTTCAGAAATTAAGATGTATGAGAAACTTCAGTGCTTCAAAAGGCTGGTCACTTCCTTAAGGTGCTCTAATCATTATGTTGATTAAAAGTGCAGCATATAACCTGTTTTGATCCATTACACTGTTGAAAAAATGGAAGTGTCACATCTGTGTGCAAAGTTATTTTGTTAAGCTGATTTCTGCTGCACTGATCCTGCATGACAACAGGTGCTACTATCCATTAATTACTTTACAAATGCTTATATTTTTGCATAATATTGATAGCTATTTGTGTAATACTGTTTCACATTTTTTGAACAACTAATTTGTGTAGTAATGTCTCAAATTTTATAAATTACAAATTTGCATATTCATAATAAAACTTTTGCTACGCTTCTGGTTACATACATATGCGCACTTATAACAGGTGCTTAATCGAGTGTGTAATCGTTTTCTATTTTCTTTTCCCAGGTCAGCTGGATATAGATTATGAAGATGTAAGTGAGGTCACCTCTGGAGGAGGCACCCTCTCCAGATTTTCACAATTGAATGGACTAGGTAAGTTTTCTAGCTTCTGAAAAGGGTAGAGGGATGCAAAGAGTAAAAACTGGTGATTATGAAATAATTGTTC
Source organism: Protopterus annectens (assembly GCF_019279795.1). NCBI lineage: Eukaryota > Metazoa > Chordata > Ceratodontiformes > Protopteridae > Protopterus > Protopterus annectens. The sequence goes on from NC_056741.1 coordinate 1,203,971,505, forward strand.
ATTCATTAATTACATTATTTTAGTAGGACAGTCTAACTGGGCAAAGTGCCCTTTCAGCTGAGGCTAAGTGAGAAAAGCTGTACATACAGACAAATAAACAACATTGGTATAGCTGTACAGCCATTAAAATCATATGATACCAATAATACAACAGTCAATTTTATATATTTTCTGGTACCTAAGTATCCTACATACATACAACATAAGTTGTAAATTGAATAGTAGCTAGCAAAATACAATTATTTGAAAGTGTTTATATTAATAAAGGCTGTTTACATATATGGTGGTAGAGGTTTCGAGAATTTTATTTACATGGTATCTAATCCTCGTGCAAACAATATGCATGTATATAGTATTCATTCAGATCTGTCAGAAAAGTTGTAGTAACAGAGTCTGTCAGTAATCAGTACACTTCTAAAATAGCAGACTAGTGTAAGAGAAAGCTATTTAAGAAGTAATTCTGGGTATTTATGTCTAAACGATGATGATTTGAAACTACTAATTGCCATGAAGGTCTAAAGGAAGGACTTAGACATTAGATATACTATGCAGATAGTTCCATTGTATTGACAGGTATGCCTTAATGATATTTTAAAGTGCAGATGGATTTTTTTCTAGGTAAGACGATTTTTTTAATTAACAAATGTTTAGTAGTAATATTATTTTATAGACTGAAAATTCTTAACTGATGAATATATAGTTGAAAATAGTATTTTTGTGAATAAGAACTTTTTATTTATTTACTTTACATTCATTTTTAAATGTGTTACATGGCAGTGAATACATTATATACACGTGTATCTTGGGAGTGGGTTTTTTTATTGTTCAAGTCCCATTATATGTTTTAAGGATGAAAATGCCAAACACGTTTTGGAATAAATTCACAAACGTATCACTTTTGTGCAAGCAATCATTTTCGGGTAGTTATATTGCAGACAAAAGATTCTGCTATGAATGTAGCAACTTTATTATAACTTGAATTCAGCTTACCTAATTTAGAGACGTTTAAGTCTGTGACAATTGCAATTGCTAATGCATAGAGGAGTACTAGAGAACAGAAAAGAATGATCTGTAGAAATAAGTGTGTGATCTGTTACATATGGCTTAGATTTTTAACAGCAATCCTACAATGCAGTTAGTTTTTAGAAGACTCTGCTGAGTTTGCAGACCATCTCTTATATTTTAATCTAATTTTACTTCTAATAATGTTTTACTTCTAATAATTTGTATGGCTGACACTAAAGTTTGGTGTTACTAATCGATAAATTAAAAAAATATATTATCAAGGTGATGGGTAGTAATAGAGAACTGTAATTTAGTTTTATAAAGATTAAAGAGAAAATGTGATTGCTCATTGTGATATTTTCATTTTTGTGAAGGAGGGTTGCATTTGTTTTCTTTCTCTGGAGTTGTTTGAGGTATTGAGTTGAACATACAAGTTCTATGTTATCTAAACATGGGATAACATTTGCTGTTTGTGAAGCTATGTACATTTTATTTAGAAATATGTTAAAGAGAATGGTTGTAATATTAAGTCTTGAGAAATGCCCACAGCAGTCAGGAAATGAACTGATAATGTGCCATTCCACCATGCATATTGTATGCTTTATAGGTTCATAGGTGTGTACAAGGCTAATGGCCCTGGAGCCTTTACAAGCCTAGCCCAAACAAAATTGCCCAGGCACCATGCCACCTGATGTTAGTTCACAGTGCTCCTATCCAATAGGGCAACTGGAATGATCCCTAGAGTGAACTTTGTGTTACCCATCCACTCGTCAAGATTTCTCTTGTAGAGGGCCAGCAAGGTGCTCTGCTTGACATGAATGGGAAGCTTATTCCAGAGTATGGGCAGTCTGTGGGAGATGAACCTGTCCCTACAACATGTTCTGTTAATTGTAGTAATGAGGTTGTGATCTCTGGAGGGCGTGGCGCAGGGGGATTGGGATTTCTTTAGGTGTAGCATTTCAAGTAGAGCTGGATTGGACATGGCTTTCTAAGTCAAATAGAGATCACCTCTAAGTAGATGATAAAAGACTGAGAACAGTTGAAGTTTCTTGAGTCTGTCCATGTAGGATGTGTTTAAGGCCTAGGATCCTTTTTGTGAGGTACTTTTGTGGCCTCTCCAGCTGTTGTATGTGTCTGGTCTGGTACATGCCAAACAAGGCTTTATAGTCGATGATTGGTCTGATAAGGGATGAAGACCTCTTTCTTCCTGAATGCGAATCCTTTGGTTATAAGATATGCCATGCAGAAAGACTTTCTGATCACAGTGGCAATATGGTAGTCAAAAGTGAGGTGGCTAGCGACCTGGGTGCCCAGATCTTTTATGGCCCCTTCAGTGTTCAGTGGGCTCCCATCAACATGATAATTTGTGGGAACTGAGTTTTTTCCAAAGGGGATGATAACGCATTTTTTGGCGTTAAGCTTCAGGCTATGGTTCTGACACCAGTCACTGGTCTCAGAAAGACCCTTTTGTAGGATGTCTGCATCACTTGGAGAGTTGATAATGGCTCCTAGCTTGCAGTCATCAGCGAACTTGGTCAGTCAAAGTCCTTCTGTATTGGCTTGGACTTCTGAGAAGTAGATGCCAAACAGAAGAGAGCCCAGGACCAAGCCCTGTGGGACTCCATTCATGACTGGTCAACAGTCTGACTTGGAATCCGCAACTTTCACTCTGTGGGTCCTGTCTGTGAGCCATTTTACAACCACCTAGTGATGTAAGGATTGATGCCTAGGTTGGTGAGTTTATCAATGATACCTGAGTGGGGAATGGTATCAAAGGCCTTGGCCAGGTCGAGATAGGCTGTATGCACTGCCTTACCCTCATCCACAAATTTGGTGACTGCCTCGAAGATGTCAACCAGGTTCAGCAGGCAGGAACTCTCCTTGATAAGGCCAAGATGTGGGGTCAAGAGTTTGGAGATTGCCTATATCTTTGTTAAGCAGGTCCATGGTGATGCGCTCCATAGCTTTGCATACCAGACTTGTCAGTCTAATGGGGCGATAGTTCCCAGGGTCTGTAGTTGCTCCCCCTCCTTTATGGAGCAGGATGACTGTAGCAGTGCACCATTCATTAGGGACAATAGACTGAGGTAAGACTGTGATTGAACAGGGCATACAGATGTGGTGCCAGTTCATTTTGTAGCTCGTGTAGGACACAGCCAGGGATATTATCAGGTCCCATGGATGCTGTATTCTTGGCTTTGGACAATGCAGCTTTTACCTGTGCCACAGAAATGGTGGGTACCAGGCTTTCTTCTGGTATTGTGATAGGGCACTTGGGTGGGGGTAAAGCTGGCACTGAATCTGTTGGCCAGTATGTAGGCTGCATCTGTTGGCTCAGTATAGGTGGTGCCATTGTGCAGTAACACAGAGCAAATCTGGGTATTGCCTTTGAGGTTTTTGATATAGCTATAGAAGGCTTTGTGGTTGTTTTTGGTGTCAGCTGCAATTCTGCCTTCATAGCTGGCTTTAGAGGAATCAATAAGGGATCTCAGCTTTTTGTTGAGACTGATAAGTGAGGTTTTCTAGTCTTCTGACTTAATTTTTTTCTGCAACACCTTCTTCCTTCTGTTGTAGGGTTTATTGATGGCTGGGGACCACCAGATTGGCTTCCTTTTTTTGGAGGAGAGTGTCTTAGTTCTATTTGGTATGGCAAGGTCCATGCATTTGGGTACATGCTTGTACAATGCATTGGTGTATGATTCGGCAGTCATGCAGCTATTTTCCATTGGCATGGGTGCAGAGAAGTTAGCCAACTCTGTTTTTAGGAGCCCAAAGTTGGCTTTAGAGAAGTTTTTCAAGGTGGTCACCTTAGCAGGGGGTGTAGGTGAGATGGAGATTTCCATGGTGATCAGTTTGTGGTCAGATTTAACCAGGGAGGAATTGACTATAGGTGTGGAGCAGCAGTCTCCATAGTTGGTGATAAGCAGGTCGAGGGTGTTGCTTCCTCTAGTGGGGGTCAGAATGAGCTGGTCCAGGGCATTGGAATTGATACATTCCAGAAAGCGTTGGGCCTGTACACTGGTACTTGAATAGTTTTCCCAGTTGATGGAAGGGTAGTTGAAGTCACCCAGTATGAGAGTATTGGGTTGGACCTTGATAGATTCCAGGGTGCTTAGGAACTTGGAGTGAGAGTCTAGGGACATGTTTGGGGTTCAGTTGCAGGTTATTACTTGCATCACCATCTTAACCAGTGTTAGTTGTACTTGAAGTTATCATGGGTGCATTGTGCTGGGCTACCAGTCTACAGGTGTGCATATCCTTTAAGAATATGGAGACACCAAGGCTTGTGTAGCTTTCAGATGTATTTTGTGGCCAAAAGGTATGGAATGAGTTGTAGCCTGGTAGCACAGGGGTTCTTTCTGCTTCTTTAAACCAGGTCTCCTTTACAGCACAGATGTCTACATTCTCCATTTTGAAGAGAGTTTTGAGCGAGTGTATCTTGAGATTTATACTTCTAGCATTGTGCAGCATGACCCTCAGATTGCATTTGTTTGTAGCTGTTACAGTGGAATTTTGGTCTTTGGAACACTACCTAAAAAAGGCACTATAGGAGTGGCAAGAGCCTTAGCCAGTACCCAGAATCCCAGGGGTGACAGATGCAGTCCATCTCTGGAAAAACATCGGTGTCTGTCGATCATGTCATCCCAGGCAGACAGATACTGGATCCCTTTAGAATGACACCAGAAACTTAGCCAATTGTTGAAGTCAGTCATTTTCTGCTTGTACTGTGGTATAATTCTTGGTGACGGTAGAATACTGCTCAGGG